>NC_070640.1:4041331-4188709 GCF_947347685.1 Pleuronectes platessa | reverse complement strand
TGTATTTTCTGAATGCACGTTAATATCTTTAAGAGATGGAATGAAATGCGTGAGCCCAATTAGAATGAAATGTCTGCATGACTCAGCAATTCACAAGTAATCGTGTTGAGCCTCACAGTAAAATAAGTTTAGTGAGTCCAATTATAATGAAATAAGCAATTATAAATAAGATAATATTAGACTGCTTTGTTCATGATGTCGAGTTTTTCTTATATAATTGATGCAGTTTAAATCTGTAACAAGGCACTAGGAAGGGAAGAATCTTGCATAACTACTATAATGGTCTATAATGGTCATAATGGTCTACAATGGTCTATAATGGGAAATGGGCAAAGGCATCACTGGTGAGATGAAGGAGAAAGTCTCCAGATGACTTGGAGGAGCTGGAACATGTTCACTAAATGCTTTGAGGTGGATGAGAAAATGGCCAAATGAAAAAAAAAAGTGAAAGTGTTTTTAACGTCTCGTCTAAAAAAAGATCTAATTTAGTAAAAAAAAAAAAAAGTTTTCTACGTGATCGCTGCTGAACTAAAAAACTAAACAAACGAAAAGAACCAGTTACCTTCTGTTGGCCGGCGAAGACGACATCGTCAGCACCATGCAAGAGCCACATGACAAAGTCACATGATGCACACGCACGTGATTGGTTCAAAGGAAAATATAGGAGAAGAGGGGGGGGGGGGGGGGGGGAATGGGGAGAAGTGGGGCAGGAGGAGGAGGGGGGGGGGGAAGGGTATATGGGAAACATACAAAACATTTTTGAAATGATGAAAACATGTCAAACACAATGAACAAAAACAAATGTTAAAAAGACAAAATGACACAGAAAGGAACATAAACAACATAAACAACAAAAAGAAAATACACAAATTGATTTTAAAACAGATTTCTATAAATACACATAAGGAATTATGAAGCGGTTGCAGACTCAGTTTTGGTTGTTTTTGTCGTAGGTTATTGATTTTTACGACACAACCAAAAACTGTGCAGCCAGAGAGTTTCCTCATCCCTTCCACACAACCAACACTATTCCACACACAGGAACTTTAATGCCCAATTTGAATTTAAACAAAAGTCTAAAATAATTGGAAGCAAACAGGGAAATCAGGGTGAGAGGAGGAGTGGAGGCGACTCTGCAGCTTTTAGAAGCAACAACAACACAAACACATGAGACACATCATGAGAAACAGGGTCTGCTTCCGATGACGCACTAAAAGCCTTCTGAGTGATGCATTTAGCAGAATAACACACAGAGCATCAGCTGGACGATGGGCAACAGCTTCCTCGGAGAGTCGGACTCTGAGGTTTTCATCTGACAAATGTTTTCAAAGGGTTTGGATGCAGTTAGGAAAACTCCAAGAGCATCCGGCTCCCGTACAGAGCACCAGTTAAAAGCAGCAGCAGCGATACACACGTGGCAGTTTCCTCCGGTGACCACAAAAACACAAAGCAGCTTCTTTTCTGCAGGTTTGTGTGAATTACAAAATTGGCTGAGGTGTCATCAATAACCATATCACTGGTTGTTTTCCACCAGACGATCATGAAACACCAGCGGGGGGGGGTTTGTTAAGTGTTGCTGATTGTTTACTCTTCTCTGACCTGGAGGGTTTTCAGATGTCACAGCTTCTCTAATGAGGTAAAGCACGAGTAGCTCTGTCTCTGTCCTGGTTCTATCAGCCTGATGCTTCTCGAGGAGATTCAGAACCAGTGGACAGAACCAGCACACACAGACTCTGTAGGTGGTGGGTAGATGGGGGGGAGGAGTTGTATTCCGAGGTGGTACCGGGCTCCTTTGAACAGCGATGCATTTAAGGCACCTGTCAAAAAGGCTTAGGAATGAAGCTCTAGGTTCAGATCAATAGAGTTAAGGCTGATTTTCTAACCAGTCAATGTTTATGATTCCAGGCGCTTCTGCCCAGTGTAAAATCCAATATGCTCACTGCAAAGGTTTTACCCTGGAGGTGAGATTTTCACACGGAAAAAATACATCTGATGTTGTGTTTTGGGGGATTTTCATTTTAGTGAAGCTTTGGAGAGGACACTTTCTCATTCTCATCTATCTCAGGTTGGAGTTTCCAGTTGGATTTACCAGTTGGACACTTGTTAAACTTGGAAAAATGCTAATTTCTGTGAAATTATATGAAATTATTCTCGTCAAAATACATATTTTGTACATAGTCTTCTCTGAAAATAGCATTTAAATGTACAAAATGCATTCTCTGTGGGCTGGAACATTTTGTAAATAACAGGTCTCTCGTAGTTTTTGGACAAATTCATCATAATGAATTAAATAAGATAAATAGATATTAAAACCCGTCTAACAAAGTAGGAATTGGTTGTAATTATCTGTGAATAGAATATAGGGCTGCAGGATTATTACCATAATGCTCATCCTGGTTATTTTGACCAATGTGGAGACTATGATTATTTATGATGATTATTAATTTGTTTTAAGGGCAAAATATATTTTTTCTGCACACTCACATTTCAATACTTTGACGTCATGCTACATTTCTGCTACTGCACCAACCTGCATGTGGGCATTAGAGTTAGTATGCAATCCAAAATTAATTTTACCACAATCAGAGGCGTCTATTCTGTGATTTGGATATTAACGAACAAGCACGTTGGGTTAATCAAATCTCACCCACACAACTATCACTAGGATCAGAGAGTTAGGAGGCCGGACGTCGCGTCCTCGGCAAAAGTTAGTGAAATCAAAATCTATCGATGTTAGCGAATCTAACAACAAGCTGCCGACTCATCGAGCTCTACAGAGGAGGTGTGATTCCTCCTGTGAACATCTACATGTGAGGCCAAGCAGGTGAGAGAGAGAGAGAGGTGAGGAGAGAGAGAGAGAGTCACACTGCACACTGCTGGACCGGCAAATACTCACTACGGGCCAGACTGGTGGCAGTGGTAGTGGGAGGAACCGCTGAGGAAACTGAAAGGATGAAAACACGGGTGAGAGGAGCCGGAGATTCTCCTCGACATGAGCAGCTCTGTGCCCCGGTCACTTGTGTTTAGTTTTTTTATTCTGTCTCCTGTGGGAACATAACTCTGGGATACAACAGCTCGGCCTGTTTAAAAGGGAATGTCCCTGTAACAGTAGATGTATGGATTCTATTATCATGCTGTCTGCCAAGTTTCTATAATATGCTGTGTTTATTATGAGCTGCAGAAGCAAGGGATGACCACAGATGATCAAATGTAGATAAATGTCCGATAATCTTGTATTCAATCCTATTAAAACACACTGGATACTGTATGTTGCAGGAATTATACATTACACATAAGGAAAATATCCCCTGCAGAGAAAATGTCAAACTTTAAAACCCATTAAGGATCAGAGACATTTCTTTTAAACTTCTGGGAATAGCTTTGTTTCAGATATGGCTTCTTATTATTAAACCCAGTTGTTTTTTTCTCTGCTCATGCACTTTCATCCCATAATAATAGAAAGATAGATTTAGAGAGCTACACTGCAGCGGCCCTTGACCGAGGCCCTGGAAGCCGCACTGTGACTTTCCACTTTAATGGAGTGTTCAGCGTGTGGCTGCGTTCAGAGCTCTGCACCTCGACTTATACGTGTCAGCGTGAAAACAGCTCTGCAGACAACACAACACGAATTGAGACGCAGCAAATGATCCAGAGTCTCTCAGGGTTTATTCACAGGATCCTGAGCTGTTTTCATATTTGATCAGCTGTGATTTAACAGTATTATGCTTAGTGTTAGATCTGGGTCCTTCCATACTTATACTTTTTCACTAATTCAAGGGCTGCATGTGGACGTCAACTCTGAAGGCTTCTTCAAACGTGTCTAACGAACACGCACACTCATTACAGACCCACAAAGCATCCGACCGGTGGATCTGCAACCTATTCTCAGATTCATCGTGTGCCACTGATGAAGCTAACAATGCTACAGCAGCTAAACTGATGCAAAGAGGAAATCCTCTGCAGATGAGACTGCCTCACTCGGTAGATGAAGCCCTCGTAAACAAAGTCCCCTGATGGATGCGGCTCCTGAAAGTGGGACACAACGTGCGTACTCTGGATCTGAATCCAAACTCTGTGACCTGCTCTACTCTGTCCATATCTATGAAGCCTAAAATAAAGAGGAATCAGAGCCCTGGGGGGGTTTTAGCAGCAACACACAGTAAACTAACTTCTCTCGAGCTGCAGTTCCTCACCACCTGCTTCCAGACAGAAACTGTGAAGGTATCCGTTTTTCTCCTGTGACCTCGGAGACACAACTGTCCTCACGTCTAATTAAGTCTAATCTGGAAATAAAAGCAGTCCAGGAGCTCATATCGCAGCAATAGAAAGCCTGAATATTTAAACCTTAAGCTTCCACACTCTTTTATATCCGATGCTTTTAACATTACCGCCAGAAAGTATCCTTAATGCCCATGAATTTGGTTCGTTAATATGACTGTATTCTTCCCCGGTTATCTTTTAATACAGTCCCTTTTCTTTGAAGAGGTTTTCTAACAGTCTGAGGCTGAGCGGCTGCAGAGCACAAGTCCAATATGTCTTATAAGAGAGGGGAGAGAGAGACGCCAAAATAAAAACGTTACCGGCGAGAGCAGCACCGAGAGTAACTCTCCCGCCAGAGGCTGCATGTCACATCAATCTATCACAACACAACAACAACAAACCTGAACGCACATTAACACAAAGGAATGCACCGCCATCTGGAAAACTAGTACAACAGGTCGTGAATGAGAACAGGGAAAAACCATATCTATGGGGGGGTAGGGATTCCTGTTGAACTTTTTCCGTGGAGGACGTGACAGAGATTTACATTATTATGAAAGCATGTTTCCTTCCATCGCTTAAAAGGAAGTATTTAAAATGTATTTAACGGTCAAATAAAAAGCAGATTCATTTCATGGAGATGGAACCGAGTGCAGAAAGGGGAAATAAAACAAACACAAGACGTCGGGGGGGGGAGGGGGAGAGGGGGGAGAAAATAAACTTACTTGTGAAAGAATAGCCTGAGAGGTCTGATGGAATAGAGAGCAGATGGAAAAACCATGATGACAAAACAAATGACAGACAGAAAGAGAAAAAACAGTGAAATGAGAAATGTGAACCATGAGAGAGGGCAGCTCTGTGCTGCCACATCCTCTAACACACTCTGCTGTTGTGTCTCGTTTGACTTCTCTATCTGCTCCTAACTCTCCACTCTGATAATCCCCCGGGACACTTTAAACTATTTCAAATAAGAAATGTATTTCAAAAAAGAATGTGACTTTTAAAATGGCTCCACACTTTGGATAAGACGTCGTTCAGGATGGATTCTGTGTTTTCTTTCTCCCGGCTGCCAATCCCCCCCCCCCCCCCCCCCGCTGTGCTACTCTAATGTAATACGGCACATTCAATGATAATCTAAGCTTCATTCCATTTCTGTAAATGATACTTTAAGTAAAGTTTGAGCTGAACCTCACATAAGTTGAACTACTCTAAAGTGAATGAACACACACTTTTCCTGTGAGAGTGACTCGACTCGAACGTTCAGCTTCTGGGATTCAGACAAACTGAGCAGGAGGCTGAGAGGAGCTGATTCTACAGAAAGCACAGGGCGGGGGGGGGGGTGCGGCACAGATAGAAGCAAAAACACAGAGGCGACTACAAACTAAAAGGAAGATTTATTAATGATGCTGAATAAAAATAGGCCTGTTGTCTTCTAAGAGTATTCTGGGTGAACTAGAAAACTGCAATGGTTCGAAGGATAATTCTGGTTTATTGCGACAAGAGTCACATCTTCTTTGTTTCCCTGTTACATCATAAAATGGAATTATAACAAATTCATTTAGATGCGCTGTTAAAAAAGATACTAAAAGAATCAGAGACCAAAGTAAAACACTCGAATAATTATAGTTCCAAACATCTGTCTCAATTACAAACATTTCAGCCGTGCTCACGTTGGTTTACTCCACAATTAAAGAGGTTTAAATAATCCAGATAAACTAATAGCTCCTTTTAAAACCTGTCTTATAATCTTAGAAAACGTCTTTGAAGCAATAACAGCACAAGTCTAAAAGTAAGAAGCAGAATTATCCTTTAATCCGAGTTCCTCATCAATATTGAGACGAGCACAGTTTGATGCTGTGCTGACATTTCAAATATATCTTATGTCAGTAATGTCTTCTTATTAAGTGCGACCAACATTAGGTTTGTTTCTCGACCGTGTAAAGCGAGTAGGACTCTCTCTCTCTGTTCCATTTATCCACAGCTCTCTCCCTGCCTCCTCTAATCAGCTGACAGTCGGGTGTTTACAGTAATCCAATCAGACCCGGCCGTTATCTCAATTAGCCAATCACGCCGCTGCTGTCAAACTTTAAATCTGCTCTCCTATCTCGCTGTCAGCTGTCATTTCAGTGAAGTGCGGCGACCCCCCCCCCCCACCCCCCCCCCCCCCCCGATGACTTCCAGTCTCCATATATACATCACACTGTGCTATACCAGCCCTATCATAGAAAACAATGTGCTATGAAACATATGGAGCAGCAGCTGCAACCATCCTGTCTTTATACATGAGATGCTCAAGGGCACATCAACCCTAACCCCCTTTATAGACTCTGTTTGCAAGTTAAAAGGAGAAAAGTCTATTAAATGATCAGTCGTTACATTAATCACATACTGGACGAGTGTAAACTAGATCCAAGAGATCTTTGTTTTACATCCTGGAGCCGCACTCAGTTTCTGGACCTCCATAGGACCTTGTTTATTTTCTACATGTCGTTTTTGCACATCTTTGCAGTCAGCTCACTGATTCTGCGATTGTCAAGAAGAGGACAGAAATGGTGAGAATGCAGAAGATGACAGGAAAATCCAGGAATCTGGTGCATGTGCCACGGCTGATGAGCAAATGCAACTTGGTCAGAATCTCCCCCCGATATCCACCTGAGAAGCAGGTGTTCTCCTTGCATCTCTCTGGCTCTGGGTTGAGATTTTTCCTTCAAACGCATTTGAAATATCCAACATTTCATCTCTGACACGTTATCACTGTCCCTGAACTCTAAATACAGAACCGCCACTTCACACTGAAGTATTAAATTGGCCTCAGAGACGTGACTCGGCGGCTGGGAAGCTAAAGCTCTGCAAAGAGACGTAGAGAGGGTTTGACTCCCACATCACACACGATCGTCCGAGGATGGATACAGAGGTCACACGTTTGCAAAGTTAACACCATTAACGAAGATGATTAGATGTGGCAATGGCTTCATGAGTTATCGCTCCTTCTAGCACTGGATGGGGAAGGGCCTGCGCTGAGGGGGGGGGGGGGGGGCTTGGCGTGAGAATAAAGGAGCGTAGGGGGGAAAGCATCTGGGCTCAGCTAGACACTGGCGGGCGGTGGAGGTGAGAATTAGCTTCAAAGTGTTGGGGGGGGGGGGGTGGGGTCAGAGGAGCGCTGACTTCAGAACGGGGACACGGGCGGAGGAGGGGGGGGGGGGGGGGGGTACTTACGGACTGGCTCCGTCTTGAAGGTCTTGGCCTCGCTGCTCTCGCCTTCGCCCTTTCCGTTGATGGCCGACATCTTGACCTCGTAGGTGGTCTCTGGTTTCAGGCCAACGATGGTGATCCTGCTCGTGTCTGTCGGGGGGGGGGGGGGAGAGCACCATGTTAGTCCATGCAGGTGAACCAGGGATACAACTTCAGTGTCACCACGTACACACTAAATTTCGTTAACCCCCCAAAAAACAGAAATACAGATTAAAAATAAGAATCTAAAGTTACGTTTTTCAACCAGTTCCACATAAACAGACTCAGAATTCGATTTCCGATCCTACATGTTTGTTTTTTGGTTTGTTTTTCACCTTCTTGATTCGTGTGTGATAGAAAATCTTTATTTTTATAATTCCATCAGGTGAAATCCAGGAGGACTTGCAGCCTGTGGAAGTTAACGAGGATGCAACAACAGGATAACCCTCAGAAACCCACAGAATTCACCGGGCTCATTCAGTATTGATGATAAGATGCTGGCAGGTTGCAGAGATGGAGTTTAGATGAAAATGTGCAACTTACACACTGAAACTAATTCACTGCAAACAAATAAATGAGCTTTGAGGTATGACAAAATTATTTTGGTTAATGAAATATATGTTATTGTATTAATCACCGTCATTTGCACTGATATCTATGAGCGATGCAACCTGGTGCAGCTTGATTGGCACTCAGCCACCTAACGTCATGTTCCTTGTTGGTTTCTCTACTTCCAGCTCTGACAGAAACATCCGCCTGAGACATTTCTTTATTCATCCTGTACATGCGGCAGTCGGCAGGTCACCGCAGGTAAACTGCAATATTCTCCTGATGGGATTATTCCCGGGGACTCGTGACAAACGGTAGCAAAGCTGCACATAAACATCCCAGGATATTACAGATGGAGAGGGAAGTTTAATGACAGCCGAGGAGCCCTGAGGCAGAGCAGAGCAACACGGTGAAAAATCAAACCCCAATAAAAAGGGAAAAAAGGTCTAATTACAGTGGAACTCTGTGGTTTCATCGTTACTGGTTTTTACTGTAGGACAATACCATTAAAGATCAATTATAACACAAAGGGCGTGAGGGGCATTAGACACCAGCAGCCGGCTCCCTTCAAATGTCATTTCAAGGGTCGAATCAATTTACATAGTAAAAAGTAGGAATGATGACAACTTTAAGTATAAAACATATAATCTAAATAATTTCCTTAATGTCTGAATTTAGGGGGAAAAATAATAAAATGTCCTGATTAAAATGTACTCGGTTACATTTCATTACACAGACGGAGTAATTTGCATATTAGTCGACGCCACTGAGATTTCAATTAGGATACAAACACACATATTATACATAAATGTGCTTCCTGACTTCTGTGCGGGGGGGGGGGGGGGGGGAAGGAACCACTCAGCTGATATCACACTGCGCGATACACAGAATGGTAATTTCATGGATGAAAATAAAATTCAGACCCAAAGGAGCTGAGGAGCGTTTCCCTGATTATTGTGACACATGGAGAGAACATTTCTGAATGTGTTTTTTTTAAAGTTAATGTCTCAATGAGAAGGACGTCGGGGATATGAACCGTGCATGAGCGACTGCTGGGTGCAGATGCAAACTGGGTGCAGATGTGTTCACACCTGGCTGAAACCAGTAGGAGTAATTCACCAGTGAAGAACACAGCCTGGTTTCCCTCTCAGCTTCTCTGAAAGGTGATCTGCACTGGACCGACTGAATCGGACTGATTTCTAACACATGTTAATCAATGTATCTCTACAGCACATGATTACTGCAGCAACCTGGAGTGTGTACTTCACAAATGAATGGAGGTAAAATTGGGTTTGTGTTGCTCACGTCATTGAAGAAGTAACCAACCGTCGAGCTAGTGGATTTCAATCAATTAACAATCGAAGGAGCAGACTGGGAGTACTGGGCCTTGTTGGTTCTGATCTCGTTAAGTAGTTTGAGATAAGAACAGAGCGTGAGACCAGAGTCATTATTTAAGGTTTTACAAATCACAAATGACTTCAATCACCACTTCTGCTGTAGAATTAAAAGGAATGTTCCCATTTTAATTTCTGTTTCTACTCTTTCTTTGTATAATTTCCAGCATAAGAAAGATATTTGACCTGAAGCTTCACGTATGAGCAGAGAGGGTAACGCCAATGTTCAGGGGGTAGAGAGACTCGTCCATGAACTAACATGTCGCTGGTTCGATGCTCTGGCGGTGGTCTAGTGGCAGAAACTTGGACTATGGGCAGAGAAGGTCTCTGGTTCGTCTCTGGTTCGACTCCACGGAGAGACAACAAAAGACGAACCTGGATTGATCTGTCCAAAAATCCAAGAGTCTCCCTACCCTGTCTAGTGCCCCTGAGCAAGGCACCTTACTCCCCCAACATCTGCTCCCCGAGCGCCGTACGCGGCTGCTCACTGCTCTGTGTGTCCTGCACCAGATGGTTCAAAAGCAGAGATTAAATGTCCCTACCTGCATGAGTGTGCCTTTGCATGACTGTGCATGTGTTTGGGACGAATAAATGCATCTTATCTTATCTTAAACCTCAAACCTGCATTCTGAAGTACCGAGGGTGAATGAATGGTGTGTAATAGAAAGAAGCGCTTTCACAATGTCTGTGTTGTCGATAAGACTTGAAAGGTCCTGTGTAAATACAGTCAAATATACAGTGGAGTAGGTTATGGGCCCATAGGGACGACTGTAGTTTCACTGTCTGGCTGAACTATGTTTAGCAGCTCTGACAACTGAAATAAACACTTTTCTATTTGAACATTTCAGTCGTTTAACTGGTTATTTATCACAACACGTTCTCCTGTTCATTCCTGGCACTGCATCCTAAATATCTTCTTCTATAATCCAGATTTTCCAAATCAAAATCCCTATTTTAAATATCCTGGAGGACATGTATACCCATTTTTTGGGGAAAAGTCTTTGCTTCATGTTAAGATGTGGATTAGGTGATGTGCTCTGTATTTGTGGCACCATTCGCTTGTTGTTGTGTGGGTGCATGTGTTTTGTTTTCTCGTGACAGGCGGCTCTCGGGCCTCGAGCTGACAGAGCAGCCTGTCACCGGCTGACGGACAGGTCCCGTGTGGCAGACGGGACGAGAACCATCCAGATCTGTGAGAGCCGCGGACCCTCGGCGGGGGGGGGTGGATATCATCTGGGGCCTGTCAGTGTCTGAGCTGACTGTCATTCAGGCTGCACTGGGTTCCACCTCCCCTCTTGACATCAGCCCCTGTCATGTTGGGATTAACTCTTGTTGCTGGCACCAGTGTGTGTTTCTGCAGCTCTGGCTCATATTTGCCTCGTGTGGGAGGTGGAGTCCAAAGGAAACAGACAGAACAATGGAGGAGGGGGGGGGGCTGATGCTTGTGACCGTCTGTTGAGGGTCAGAAATCACTGACCCTCAACAGAGACGCTAACCACGTCCCTCGCTTCCACTTCACTTGATTAAAAGAACAATCTGTGACTTTTCGGGGGAAATCAAGGTGAGTGTTGATGAATTCAAAACTGATCCTCACTCTGCATCACAGTGGATGCTTTTGTTCTGCCTCTAATGACAAAGTAAGATACTAGACAGAGCTCGTTAAGACACTTTGTTATGTTCCGCTCATTGAGAGGACTCAATAGAGACATTTTGAATGATTGGAAAATTGGAGTTTGTTTTTATATCCGGTTTTTGTTTTCAACTTCATTTACTTTGTGTCCCACCTTAAGAAATGCCTGTTGTTAAATTTGGAGATATGAAATGATCATTTCAGCATTTTAGCTCAGTAATTTTCATACTAACACACCTGAAAACTCATGTCACATAACCACCATGTAAACCTAACATGCAAGTGATAGTACAAACAGGAACCACATTGTTTGCTGTTTGCTGTTTACTTGCAGAAAATCTTACAAACAAGTAAGAGCAACGATTTCTTTTTCTTGGACCTTAAATGAGGTGGAAAGTGTTAATAGCCTTTTTTTGACTGATCAGATGCAGTCATGAAGTGAAGGTGGGTGACTGAGTCATCTTCTCAAAGACAACCCCACGGTTTTCGAACTAAATCAGGGCATTTCCAATTTTCTCCATCTTAGGCCACTAAAGACTTCAACCTCTTATTGACTAGGCCCTAATTTACAGTCCCCGGGTTAATCAGTCGCTCTGCAGGGCGATATCCTGTTAATCCATTGGTCAGTTTGAATGATTAACCCTTCTAAAGACCTGATAGAACCAATAGAAGGGAGAGGTCCAACCTACAAATGCATGTAAGCAACACAATTCAGCAACAAAGAGGAAGCAAATGCAATAAGTGCAGAGACAGGCCGCACCACAGAGTAAATGTATTTCCAAGTACTACTACTCCCCTCTGGACATAAACACTAGATATTAAATATTCAAACTGCCTCTTTTTGCTTTGTCTGCGTTTCTTTGCCAGTTATAATTGTAAATCTCTGATCTACAGCTCAGGTTTCTTCCCTTGCAGCGTCCGATATGACTCACCCTCGTCGGCTTCATACTCCCTGCCAGTCCAGTCCTGGCCGGGCAGACGCCATTCCACCTTGTACTTGATGATGGGAACCCCTCCGGTGGAGTCGGGCTCCTCGAACACGGCCACCGCTGTGCTGGAGAAAGGTTCCACGTACTGGATCTCTGGCGATGAAGGCACCTCTGCAACGGAGAAAGACAAAACGTACAATGTTATTTCTTTTCAAAAGCTGAAACTAGTACAAAGATATACAATAAGAGGCTTGAAATGTTATCTCCTAGTGTAAAAAGGCAAATCTCCATTATTCGTTTTAATAAATGTAAGTTTTACAAAGGGCTCATAAACCCAGTGTTTAACTTATATTTCCCTGTAATAACATCTCTACTGTTCCTGGCATTAATCTCTGTATATCTCATCTTTCTTAAAACAATAAAAAAATGATTATCATCTCCGACATCTAGAGGCCGTCAGCATATCTGAGTTTTCATTTAAGAGCTGCAGATTCATCTAACGTGCTTTTATAAAAAGAGTAAATACAACTTTACTCAAAACCCTTTTTTCTTCTCATTCTTGCTCATCTATTCTATCTGTGAAACACGATATGACTCTTCAGACACATATTGCATCATTCCAGAATGGTGAAATGTGTGGTTATTGTGCTTGAAGCCCTTGAAATGAAGTTTTAATCCATCATAAATAAAACAGAGATGTAGTTGCCAGTGTTTGTGCTGCAGTGTGCTGAAGGAGTAGTGCATTAAAAAGCATCGGGGGGGGGGGGGGGGGGCAGTCAATGGAACACCTCCTGCTCAGAATCAGCAGCTTTGAAGATGAGACCGAGGGTCGACACTGCAGTACCTCATTCACACTACGGGGGGGGGGGGGGGGTCACGTTCCTGCTCTCCAGGGGATGAACCTCTTTGATTCCACTGACCTCCCTTCCGACGCACAGCGATAGTGCGTCGTCTGTTCCATTGATCACGATGAGGCTGTTGGGTGTTAATGAACAGTGCGGCCCTCTGGGGCTTGAACACCGGAACCTCACCGCTCGTTCATTACCGAGCCACGCTGGATGTTTATCTCTTATGCTAAATGGCAACGGAATAAACTAATCACCAATCAATTTGTCTGCAAACTTCCTGGAGCCACAAACACAAACACAACAGATAATGATTCCTCCCACGCAATCAAAACTGGCTCGTGTACGATTATCATGTAACACAAAAGAGTTATTTTTCTAACCATACGCTTCATTGATGATTAAACGTGCAGAATATACCTATAAAGGAGAGACCACTGTATTTAAAGGGTGTATTTTCCGGCTCTGGTCTGAAGGAGACGCTTCAGGCAAACTGATGAGTTAAGCAGCAAATGAGAAAACCGAGAAAGAAAACACCTCGAAGGGCCGATGATGTTTGTGAGGTTGTGAGTCCAATTAATTTATACTGCACTGTATTTAGTGAGGGTCCTGAGTGACTTGCCTCCTCTAATGGGTCCAAAACAATTAGCATAGCAAATGAAGCTAACAAAAAAAAACTATCTTTAGGACTTACAGGACAGATCCAGAGCAATTTGGATGTTTGCCTACACTTCCTAACTGGGGGAGCGCCTCCTGGTGGACGACAGGGTCAGTGTTTTCAAGTGAATGGAAAGGTGGTCCCATAATTTTCGACCCCCGCTGCATATAGCACATCACACATTGTCCCTTTTGACTGCCTGAAGAATTGACTCTAAAATTGTATCCATAACATCTAATGGGCCTTGATCCTGGTTTTACTGCCGAGCTCTAAAAGTCCAGGGAATTAAACTTGACCTTGGAACGATCATTTAGTCGAGGGTGGTTGGATCAGCGGAGGGTGGAGGGAGGTTCGGATGTTATTCCTTCATCATATACTGATAATGTAACTGATCACAACTCAATATCTCAATTGTTTAGGGGTTGCAGAGTTATTGAGTTTATTTCTAAGATGTCCAGTGCACAGGTTGGGGGTGAGTTGATGCCCCAAGCAAAGGGGGGAGGCGTTGTACCTGACCTCTCTCCTCATACTTACACTTATCTATGATCATAAGCTCTGGGTCATGACAAACAAAAGAATGAGATTGGGAATACAAGCGTCCAAAACTAGTGGACAGTGGAGGGGGTCGACCTAGAACTCCCTGGAGGGGCTACATATCCCAACAGGCCTGGAGCTGGAGAGCCTGGTCGGCTATACCTCCGCAACCCGAGAACCGGATGAGCGCCTGGATGGATAAGAATGAGGTTTCACTTGACCAACCTGCTTGGATCAGAAGGAATTCCTTGTGCTCGGTGCCCATTGCATTTCCTGCCGTGCAGTTGTAGCTCCCGAAGTCACTGGAATCAGGAGTAATCTGAGGGGTGGGGGGGAGGGGTCAAATAAAACAAGTTTAAAACCTCAGACAAACATTGAACAAGAAAATGAAACAACTAGGAAAAGAGTGAAGGATGCAATTTATGAGCAGTTCAATCACGACTAATCACAAGTGA
This sequence comes from Pleuronectes platessa, assembly GCF_947347685.1. NCBI lineage: Eukaryota > Metazoa > Chordata > Actinopteri > Pleuronectiformes > Pleuronectidae > Pleuronectes > Pleuronectes platessa. The sequence goes on along the minus strand of NC_070640.1, from coordinate 4,174,224 downwards.
GTCATTCCAGAGAAGCAGAGAACTCGGTTGTAGGAACTGATCTTTATCCCCTGGGTCCGTTGACATCAAAGATCCATCACTCTGTACTTAAAGAGGCTGTTATAATCTGACTCGTTGGTTATTCCTGACACTCACTTATTCTTGTTTATAGGTTTCATTCACGAGTAGGAAATAGAAGTTTCCTTTTAAACTGACAAATGTTCAAAGCCAAAGTGAAAAGCCTTGTTGTTTTCTAAATGTAATTGCCTCTAAAGGTTGGTTTTGTAAGTATAAAAATGGAACTACAGGCAAGAACTGTGATGTTGTCAAAAAGCTTGTGTGTTATTTTTTGCAAACAGCAGGAGGTGCCCACCTCCAGGCTGCTGCCGGTCGGCGTGTTGTAGATCTTGATGTTGGTGGCGTTGGCGCTGGGCAGCGGCAGGTCCTCTCTGAACCAGACGACCGAGGCTCCGGGGTGAGCCTCCACCTCACAGCTGATGTTGGCTGCGTTCCCCTCCCACGTGTACGTCATCACCCCCCCCAGGATCTTTGGAGCATCTGCAGCAGCGAAGGAAAAGGAGAGAGAAGATGGCCTGTGTTTAATCAACCCATGACACCAGATACAAAAATTTGTTATTTTAAGTGTTTGGGTCCTGACTGTGGAAATACAAAAGTGATGGGATGTAACAAAGTGCATTTATTTGATTTATGTATTTAAGATCATTCATCATATATCTGTAATTCACTTAAGTGGATTTATCGTCAGGTAATTTTCACTGTCACTGCATGAAATATATCAACAATTATCTATCAAAATACTTTATGTTTATAACACGTTGTTTTTGATATTTATAAAAGTCGTTAACGAGAGGGGAATTGGTCCAATTATCACTTTTCTTCTTCAAGGGTTTGAGTTCTATTTACTAATGTAGAAAAGATTGTACTTCAGTAAAATGTCATAGTACTTCCTCCATCTCTGGAATACAAGACAGTATATTTTTTTCCCACACTGTCATCATGCTGACACTGTGTTGAATAAACTATAGAACAACTTGGATTTGGCTTCAATAAAAGTCGTCATCTTTGCAAACTGACTTTTTGAACTGAGAAGTCAAGAAGCGTCTCGGATGTGCATGAACTCGACGTCCCGCTGTGACTGGCACCAGTTCACTTCTACCTTCAGGGGGTTAGGGTTAGCGGATCTCCAGTAAAGGCTTCACTCAGCTTTAGTTTGAGACTGAATTATGTTCCTCAAAAGGAGTAAAATATTCACCAGTACAAAGCTGGTTTTATAATCTCACACCAACTTGGCTCTGTTAGTTCTAAACCCCTTTAAATACAATAATATAAAACTGATATCTTTTCTGCATGAGAAATCCCCAGAATGCAGCGAGGCCACACTGATTCCTTCATTACAGGAGAGAGGAACCTCCTCGTTTCAGCTTCTCCAGGATCTGCCAATGGGAAACTCTCCCTTTGGAAATCTGCAGCTTGACAGAATATTATAATCTTATGGTTGTATTCATGTCACGTTTGTACTATTTTGGGGCTGAGGTATTTTATGGTACCAGTTAAGTTTTAAAGGCGATGCTGGGTTTTTTTTTATGGGACGTTAAATTGCTTCTTTCTTTCTTTTTTCTTTGTGCCTGTTTTACTCGTGATGAAAGGTAAATGTGATGTTTTACTGCGAAATGCTGCAGCAATTACAAAAACCTCAGTGTCTCACGGGGGCTGAGTGTCGTTATTACACACAGGCAGTCTAATCGACTCACAATCACAAGTGTGCCACATTAATAACAACACTGTAAACTGTCAGCGCCAATAGAAAATGCAACCGCTTCTGCCAAGGAGGTGATTTGTTCTCTGTCCGTTTGTTTGTCAGCAGGATTCCGCACAGAAATATACTAAATGGATTCTACATGAAAACTTGGTGGAAGGATGAGAGCGAGGGGGGGGGGGGGGGGGAGAGAGACAGATCCCATTACAGTTTGGAGAGCAGCCAGACAAACAGGGGGCGGATCAAGGTATTTATTTTCCACTTCCTTTGACATTTTCATCAATTTCCCAGGAAATAATTCACGGATCTTGATTAAAAATAAAAAAAACGTTGGACATGTTAACGTGACCGATGCGGCTTGACTGAAAATGTTATTTTTGGAATTTGATGAAAACACACGTCACTGCTCGTGTTCTATATTTGCGTTAGTTGTCGGCCTCGTCATTGAAAAGCACGAGAGGCTCAAACAGGAGGTGATTGTTTCCCCGTGTTGTTTCCCTTTCACCGAGCAGCTACTCACGGATGCAGTGAAGGAGGCTTTTGTTCCCGAGTGCTGGGAAACGCTATGGCCTCTGATACTGTCGGGTTGTTGTTGTTGTTTTTTTTGCCGTGACCCTGGATCCTTGAAAGCTCTGCAGAGCACGGTTGCTATGGATTGATGATGAGGACGAGTCCAAAGAGGCTCCTTCACCTGGAGCCACTCGCTCACTCACTGCTTCCTATCAGTGCTGCTGTGGGGCCTCATTGACCTGCTTGAGTCCCGGTGACCTGGTTTATACCTGAAGGCTGAAGACTCAGTGTTTACCTGCACACTAACGTTCCAATGTCATTCTGGGACATCACAATATACCTACTTTTTTATGAATCATGTAAACAGCATATTGTTTTGGGTATTTTCCAAATTTAACCTTATTTTAAATTTTCCAATTGAGACACGTGAGAAAAATCTGGTTGAGCACAAACCAACTGAACAACAAGATTCAAATGGATCCATATCTTTTTTTTAATATTTGAAAACTTGGATATAATTCATCCATTAAGCGATAAAGTGGTGTAATGAAGGCTTTTTCCATTCATCAGATTGTGTATGGCTGTATTTAAATAGGAATATTAGTGGGATATCAAGTTTTATATTAGCCATGTAGGAATAACCAATTAAGGAATAAATCCCTGTACCCTGATTCTGCCTCCCCAGGGAGGAGATACTGATAAAATCATCATTCTAGTTGAATTTCTTTTGGATAAAAAAGCTCTGACTTTAACATATCCACTATTCACATCAATGATTTTCTGCTATTTCTTAAAGTACGGGTATAATCATAGCTAAACTGTTGCCCTCTGCAAATATAGAGAAAACCACATAAAGAAATGCAAACTATAATGAGCGACTTGCTGTGATGCAGCGTGAGTTTGAAGGCTGTAAGTGGGACGCCCTCAGGACGGAGGCGTCTCCCTGAAGCGACCTGCCTGCTCCTCGCTCACACTTTTCAATCGACTGGCTCAAACTAAAAACCTGGACAGATCAGAGCCGGAGACATGAACACGTTCCTGTATCAGTCCTCCAGCAGCAGACCCAGGCGCTCTCAGCCCGGCTAATAGGATCACGCTGTGCAGCAGATAGGAAGCTCCACCCTCAGATAACGTCTTCCTCCTGCGAGTGGGCGAGCGGCGATAGAGGACAGAGAGCGAGAGCCCTGCTCAAGACAAAGCACCTCCTCTTATCGATAATTGCTTGGCAACGGCGAATCAGCTACCTGATTACTCGCTGATTACTCGAGCCCCTCAAACAACTCTATCACTGCTGCATTGTGATTCTATCTCTCAGCAAATTGCTGGCACATCGAGAGCACAGCATATTAATCCAATTAAGCATTTGTTGGGATTTATGTTTTAATTTTTTTTACCAATTTAACATCCGACAGATTTCAGAATGAGATCAAGTACGATTTGGCTTCACCTTCATGTTTATCTGCTCCGAAAAACATGAGTTGGTTTGGGTGATGAACTGGGAACATGGCACAGAGCTCATGTACTGGGCGTATTTCGATGGCACAGCATGTTAGTATTGCCTCAGGATGGCTAATGGTAAAATATGCAGTTCTGTTTCACATCTGAGTTGAAATAAAACTGTAACCATGAGGTTAAAGTGCTGTTTTCATCCACCACAAATGAACCATGGAGAGAATAAAGCTCTTCTGATACTCAGCTGTAAACTGTTTACCTAAGATGGATTTGAACGCCACCGAGCAATTTAACCTCGCCATCACCATTACATTTGAAATTTGGCAAAACAAAGAAAAACATGTTAACCTCCTGATCCTTGCAGACGGTTGTTACTTGGCAGCGAAGCGGAAAAAATAATAATACAGCCGCTAAAAATTACCCTCGCCGCCCTCTCGCAGTCAAGCAGATGTGGAAAGTATAATTTACACTTTATTACATTCCCGCCCTGCAACCTTCAGACAACATGACTGGCATCGAGATGGTTCGGTCCTGTTGAGACATGAAATACCCTCTGATAACATCCAGCTGGGGTCTGATGCATGTTCTCTCTCGCCCCCTCTCTCTCTCTCTTGGGTCTTTCTCCAACGTCATACCTGAGACGTCACGGCTCGGCTGGAGCTGACACTTTCGTCCCCATGGAAGCAAACTCCCCTCTCTCGCTCTCTCTCTCTCTCTCTTTCTCTCTCTCACCTATTATTAATCCCCAGGAAACGCAGGTGACTGCAGGTTTACAGTTTCCCTTCATATGGCTGCATATTGTTCAGGAGAGGATTAAAGAACGGTTCGAATATGTTTGTTAAAACAGCATCTCTAAATAATATGGATTCATGTGAAAGTAAAAATATAATAACCTTGTTTAACTGTGTGAAGGAAAAACCCTGATTTTAAAAGAATTACACCCAAAATCTTTTAAAAGATAGAATATTTAGTTTCTCTTCTGTATGAACTTGAACCATTTCATGAGATGAGCTGTTTTGGTTTGTTTATGTGGCCTTGTTTGTTTGTTGTGTTTATGTAACGTATTTAATTTATGTAATGTGTATGACTGTGTGTGTGGTGGACAAAGGAAGAATAGATCATGCTCATACTGGTGCTAATGGGGATCTCAGAAAGTAAGAAAGCTTTTCCTGTGACCTTACTCATATTTAACGGCCTCTTTTATAGTTTTTAAAGTAATTGTCTTCAAATTAATTGTTGATTAACGAGCTGAAGCTGTTGCTTGATCACAAATGAACAAATTCTCATAATCCTGAATCAATACGTCTGTGACACTGTTGACACGCAGCCTGTTGCACCGGCTGTGAGGTTTTAAATAAGCTTTGAGTCACAAAGAGTCATACACATAAATAACAGTAGCATTAAAAGTATTAAAGTATCAATGCAAACTCTCTCCAACATCATATACTCATTTAAAAGTTTGAATCTTCAACCAAACCTCTGACACTATGAAGTTTTGGCAGTGAGACAAGTGGCACGGGGCCTCATTAGGGGGGCTTCTAATTCTAATCATCTGTTCTCGGGGGCCCCACCTCTCATCTCGGGGGGCCCGAAGGCATTTGCTGTTGCCGAGCCCCTGCCAGCAGTTTAATGCGTTAATCTCCGCTATAACTTACTTAGAATTAGATCGCGCCGCATGAGCACTTTACAACAAAGAGTCGAGAGATAAAACTCAACATGTAGCCGATGAAAAGTCGTTTCCTGTTAAAGGTTACGACGGTGGAGCCGTGAGAGAAAAGGTTACGACGTCTTGTAGAGAAAAAAAAAAGGAACCAGAGGAACAAATAGTTTCAGTATTTACAGCTGGAGCACGTTTCCTGTGACAGACGACATCTCTTAACATTTATGATGACAGGGACACGCGTGGCTGCCTTTGTGCTGCACGGTTATTTGCCGCCGCTTCATTTCACACGAGATGAGAGATGTTCTCTCGATGATCAAACAACCGCGTTGGCCTATTCGTCTTTCTCTTCATTTTTTATCAGCAAATGCATTCGGTATATCAGTCCTCTGCAATGAGGTTTGATTCCTCAGTTTTCTAGGCAAACTATTTCCAGATGCATTTATTTCTCATATATCCTGAAATCCTCTTCTCATCCCGAGAAGAAAAAGCTCCCGCAACCACAAATGTGTCTTCTGTGGAGGTCGCGTGGCGTCATGTTAGTGTAACGATGGGTCACGTGCACAAAGCAGCACATTTAATGGGATATTTGAACAATCAAACTTTTGTTCAGCTGCTGCAAAAAAGGCTGTAGAACTCTGTCTGGAAGCTGAATGGTCCCAGTCTCTTTGTGAAAGCAGTAGAAAACCATCTTCTGTATCGCACAATGTATTCACATTAGATATATACACTGGGAGGAAGATAGCATCATGCATTGCAGGGGGACAGGACGGCTGTGGTTTAAATAAAGGGCCGTGAGGGTAAAGCTCTGTGTTATCACCTCTATTGATTCCTCTGTGCACCTTCACACAGGTAAATTCAACTGATAATGAACAAAAGGTGATGCTAGGTGACGTCAAATGCTGTTTTTAAGGAAATAAAGCAGAAACAGGTTCATGGAGGAAATGTCTGGAGAACAATACACCATCAGCTCCAACTGCTGGAACTCAGAAACCATCAGAATCTGATCAGAGACAGTTCTCAACAGATCTCTGCTGCAAAGAAGAATCCCCTTTACTTTATCTCAACTTTAAAACTTTGTCTTCAATGAATCGTTAATCATTTCGGAACAAGCGTATTTGTTTTCTTTCTGAAATTGGGAGATAAATGTAAAAAATTGTGTTGACGGCTGTGAAAAAAAAACAAAGTGCAGAGTCAGGCGACTTACAGCGGACTTCCAGGTGCATGTGCTGGTTGTCCTGCCCGATGGAGTTGCTGGCGGTGCACAGATACTGGCCGGCGTACGTGAACTGCACGTTCTTCAAGGTGAGAGAGGAGATCCGGGCGTGGGTGCGCACCACGATGTTCCTGTCGAGGCTCTGAGGAGAAGAGGGAAGAAGGAGAGAAGGGAAATTATCCTCACTGTCACATTCTCGTAGATATAAATTGCAAAGTCCTGCTGCTTTCCCCTCGGCTCGTTCATGAGGGTTTGTTTTTATATTTGTTGGTTTTCCTGCAGGAGAACCAGGAGGAATGATGGGATTAGGTTTACTGGTTTGGACAAACACACATGATGGGAAAGGAAGATGATGGAAAAAAAATAAAACACTTTTTTGATTGATGGGATGAAGTTACAATTTTCAATGAGCTGGTAATAAAACAGCAGAGACGGAATATAAAACTGAGATTGTTGCACAAATTGGCAAAAAATTGTTTCTGTAGTTGCAAAAAATATAGTCAAAGATAGGACTGGTGTTGCTTTTGCATTTTTCGTATTGTGGAGTAAGTACTACACACACACACACACACGCACACACACACAGACACACACACACACACACACACACACACACACAGATAACGAGGAAGCAGGAGAACTCAAACAGGAGAGTTCGGTATTTTTATTACATCTTTCGATGATAAGAAAAATACAAAAAACACACACCAGCCCTTTTTTCCTTTAGAGTGCGGCCAAGTTCCACACAGTAACCTTTACGGCCTCACAAAAATGTCGAATCTCAAAAATCTAACAAGAACGTTCCGTCTCTCGCACACATATAAAAAAACCTCTTGTGCATTATGGGAGCAGAGGAAAATGTCCCTGCATCAGCCTGGAACTCGGCCCTGACCCGTAAAGTGTGAGGCTCCTCCAGTTTGCTGATTAGCGTTGTGTAGCTGCAGGTTTGTACTCACTCTGATTGCAGTTGGAACAGTGTAATTGCAGTTGGGGACAAACGACTTGTTAAAAACCTGCTTTTTAAATTTTCCTCGGCAGGCCGCGTTTACCGCTCTGCCTGCTTAGTGGCACCGGCTGTTTCGGGGGGGGGGGGGGGGGGGGGGGAGTGGTTTGTTCTCTAGTGACATTTTGAACGTTTTCATGCAGCCCACGTTTAGTATTTTGTGTGTCTTGGTTTCCTGAAACTCACATGGACACCGAGGACAAAGTCGTGCACGGAAAATCTGTCTCTGTTAAAAAAACACAGCTACAGCTTTTCTCTCCTCTGGGCGACCGACAGCTCCAGCCAACAGGGGACATACATCTTCCGCTGAGCTGCCACAAACTTTCTATTAATATTTCAGGCATTCTAGGTGCTTCAGCATTTATGTTTTATAAATAATTGAATATTTGTTGTATTAGCATTATGGCCTGAGCCTTAGAGAGCGGGGTCGGTGCAGATGTGGCAGAAATACTTCTGCCTGTTTACAGAAGGTCCCGGGGAGTGTCCTGGCACATTTAGAAAGGGCAACATTCATCTTGTCTCAGCGCGGGGACACAGGAAGGAGACGCAACCGTGGGCACAATGTCCGAGTGTAAACAGGACACAGGTAAATGGAGAAAAATGTTTTAATAACACGGCAGAGGTGGAAGTGAAGATGATTGATTCGCTGATTAATTCCAATAATTGATTTACGATTTACGAGCAGATAAATAATCACGTTACGTGACGTGTAGTGGAGAAGCATGGACTTGAATTTTCAGCTTCTCCCTGTTTGTGCAGTCGCTGCTGCTTTGCTTTTGACTGGGTTGTATAATCTGTCAATACATGTGTCTGGCTTGTCACATAATTTGTTCTACACCGTTTACATGAGAGAGAGAGAGAGAGAGAGAGAGAGAGAGAGAGAGAGAGAGAGAGAGAGAGAGAGAGAGAGAGAGAGAGAGAGGGAGAGAGAGAGAGAGACAGCCGGGCTGCGTCTGTCAGGGAAGGAAACCACTTCTTTCTCTTATGTGTGCGCTGCTTCAATACATTTTAATTAAAGTTGACACAAGAGGAGCTTTTCTTAGCAGTGATGGTGCAAATAGCTTCTTATTTTTTTTATAATTTGCGGAGGATTCTGTTTTTTGTGAGCATATCTCCGTCCCCCACACCAGCCACAGTGAATCCCTCGTTAATGTCTTACTGGACCAGAAAGGTATTGTTGGATTTGAACTGTAATCAGGATGTGAAGGACGTGTGTGGCTCCGTGTGGGCAGCACGAATCATAAAGGTTCTGGTGGTGCTTTCACTGATTTGCTCTCAAACATGAACACAACTCATTGAAATGTTAAAATATTAATATTTGGCAGGTATACTGTTTTAGAGATGCCTGTGCTAACAGTTATTAACTAGAACTAAATCTGACACAGGAAAGAAGCTGATTAGAAACTCATTTGTTTTAGATATTTGGAAGGTTTTGAGTATTTGGTCCTAAACCATGTCAAGTCAGAATTTTACTACCAGGAACATGAATGTGTGCATCTGTATGTGCATATGTATTTCAGTAAATTGTCCTGGTTAGTACAGATGTGATAATCTGCACATCTGCAGCCAGTGGATGCATCATCATCCTGAGAAGTGAGATAATTTAGGCAACTTATCCCTAAATTGGGATTCAAAACATCTCCTGTGATCATTTCAGTTTCCTTTTCTCTAAATTCCTGTCATGGAACGAGATGATTAGAATAATTAAAGCAAAGCCGTGTTACTTCCAGCAGAGCCGAGGATAACGAGCCGAGCCGACCACGTCCAGAACGGGCCACTGTTTGTAGAACTGAGCTCCTGATTAACGAGCTGTCCAATTAGAAGGAAGGATCCTCAAACAGGACGAGTCTCTAAGAGACAATCAGACGGAATTATCGGTGCATTTAAATGGTCTTTGCCCAAAGAGTGAATCATGTTGATGTTCAGGGAGCCCTGGTGCTTCATGGGTAATGAAATGAGCATTAAAACACAAAGCAATGTCCTCGTTCCTGTTATTTATGTAAAATATTCAAAAACGCTTTCATCCTCAAAGTCTACTAAGTGTTAAAGTGGCTTTGTGATATCCCAGTTGGCAGGATATAATGTGATGGAGTCCATTAAATTAGTAAATGGAATAAATTCCATTAAACCATATGATTTATCTTTGTTTATCTTCACTTCAGATCAGATATAGAAGCTGTTAACGATAATAAACAACAAGGTTATACCTGTTTCTCAGTATTTACACTTTGCAGAACAGAAGCATTCCATCTTATTTAACCACAGAGCAAGGTCATAAGTTTTCTATTTTAGTATTTTCCAGAATGCACGACTCGGCAGCGCCGACGTCGGGTGGTGATTACAATCAGACGCTGATCTGGGAGCTGTCTGAAGTGTTCTTCTCAGTGAAATAAAAACAGATTGTAAAGGTTTAAATCTCTCCAGCACAACACAGGCTTTATTCACCGTGTCCACTTGCATAACACATCCTTGTTAGCGGCCTCTGATTCCAGCCACAGTCAGATCCCAGCAGAAAAGTGCACGTGACTATAGATTAGTTTGATCAATACCGAGCTTTTAGAGGTTATTTCACCGGCAGCTGATTTTTATATGGTGGGCTGCATCGATAACACAATATCTAATGTGGCTTTTATTTTCTAATAGTGCTGCAGCAGAACTATCGACTGATCTTCAGATGCAGAGAAACTGGTCACAGATCATGAGAAAATAGGTTTTGGAATATTCCTATTTTCACGAGTTCTATCTGCAGGCGAGTGAATCAGGTTTGTCTCCCACACTGTTTCTCACCCCTGCAGAAACAAAGTGTTTTATTAAAGAGAGAAAAACCAACGTGAGAAACCTGAGAGGGAATTTACAGGAACTACAAACTGTGCAAGGTCATCAACTACAAACACACTCCTCTACTGACTAACTGTGATATTGAGCTACACACTCTACTCCTGCTAATAGCTGGTTGTCTACGGATGGAGAAAACAAAACACCACGATTAAATAAAGTGTTGATATCAGGGAAATCACAGTGATGACGACTAAATGGTATTCTAGGTAGCGTGGTATATACTGGAAGCTGTAAAATACCAGTAATACAACCATCAGACTCTAGCACATGTTTTCTGCTTAGAAATAAATGACCCAACTTGAAATCCAGGTGTTTGAAGTAACACTGGTCACAAGCTGGGACGAGAAATATTAAATATAAACTTAATATGACTAAAAACTAAGTAATTCATCACGTTATTGTTTGTTTTCTCACTTTTACTTCATTACTATGTGAGTGAAGTGAAGTGAAGTGAAGGGAAGTGAAGTTAAATTGTTACACACTTGTTGTCAGTTCTGTTGTTATTACTTTGTGTCGGGTAAAGAGTTTGCATGTTTCCTTCCAGTCAAACACCAGAGCAGAGACCTCATGTATAAGATTGTTTTTACATTTATAATAAAGTTTTCTAATCATTTTCTATCACTAGTTCCTCATGAGAAACTTCTAGGTCAGATTCCAAAAGACTTTCATTTACTTAAACTGTATTGGAGGTAAAAAAAAAAATGGATAAATACAAATGTCTTCATTCCTCAGACCTGTTTATAAAATGAGGCTCTGGTTGTTTTCACTGTTGAACAAACATGCAGACTCCGGATCAGGCGACACCACTGAAAACCTCTCTGTTAAGATTTAGTAGAGCTCGGTGAGTTAGAGGCGTCGCCGGCCCGGCAGCAGAGCAGAATGTGTTTTCTGTGTGAACTCGTAGAGACGCTGCACCGACCCACAAACCCCTGCAGGAATCGAACTCTCAACCTAGAATCGAGGAGAGTCGGAGGAGTAACCAGACCGTGCTGCAGGAAACCACAGCACGTGAGCAGGCCTGAGATCTGCTCTGAGATATCAGTAAACAGGGACAAGTAAATGGGGCAGAGCCTGAACGTGTGCTGGAACTAAATGGATTTAATGAGCTGTACCACGCGTCTAATGGGGGCGACATATTAAGCACATGTGGTGCACGTTAGTTGTGGGCTGAGCGACAACACTTGTGCTCTGCAGGCAAAAAACACAACAACAACACAAAGGTGGTGGTGCTACTGTTACAACTAGAGTCAGGCTACAGCAGCTAGTAGCCATACCTCGTATTTGTCTGGTCGAGTCCACGAATCCTAGGAAGGGAAACAAAGATGGAGGAGGCAAAGACAAAGAGCGGCACAGTGCAGCAGAGTGAGCGGTTTGAACAGGAGCCACAGAGACTGGAGACACCTGCAGGACGTGGGTTCGATTCTCACAGAGCACAGCAGAGACTTCAAACGTTTTTAATTTCATTAACTACAGAGACATATTCACTAGACATTGCTACTCTTCACTCTCCGGGACACATCATAATAATAATAATAATAATAATAATATCAGAGGGGGAAAAAAAGCAATTTTCTGGTTATCAGCTAGTTGTTTTTGTTTTGCATATGTTTTCAATTATAGAAAAATCAATTTGCGCTGATTTATAAAACTGCCAGTGAATGAGGCGATCCATCAGAGTCATATTGAGGTTGTGTATTGTTTAAAAAATAATAAAGAGTATGCAGATTTGAAGCAACTACACCTGTTTCTATGTGAACATGGTGAACAGACGTGGACTGTGAAGAACAACAGGGGAAATAACCAGGAACTGAGGCTGTCTGAGAGCAACCTGCTGTTCAAAGTGATGAATTATGAAACTTAATTATCAAGTCCAAAGCAATATGTGTGTATATGATTCATGGTTGTGGGTTTAAGATGTAGAAGCAAACAAATGAGGAGGATTACAGCCGGTTCTCATTGGACAAGCCTGAATTATATCTACCAACATGTATTTGTTACGAGTATGAATATGTTCTGGCATGAATAAATTATACTACTGTATTTAAATATTCAATAGTAAACAATATTTAAATCATGGAGTCTGAGGTTTTTCTTATTGTTGTTATAGTGTTGTTACAGTTTAGCTGATATTTACAGAAACAGGTCAAAAAGTCAAACTGGAGCTTATTTTTTCCAAAAGCAGCATCCGAGGCTTTTTTGGTTAATTATTAATTAATGTTTTGTGTAAAGAGAGAATTTAGAATTCATAAGCACACTAAGGAAAACAGAGAACATTAATTACCTGTGAGCGATTAACCTAATCTTTAGACTTTGATTTTCTTATCCGAGTCCACATCCTCAAGGCAGTGTTTTCATTAACCGATTTGTTATTGTGTCGATAACAGGTACACACACATATTCATAATCTCACCGTGTTCATAAAAGTTTACCGGATGAAATTGAACGTCTCAGGAGATGACACAGGGATCGATTCACTTTATGTTTCAGTAGAGGCACAGTGAAAGCTGACTGACCTGTCATAGCACATCTTTATGATTTTATATTTCTGGATGCGATGGAACAATGGAGGACGGACGAGGGCAAACACGAAACACGCTTAAACGATTACAATTAGAGACACCGAGCGCCGGCTGATCAGCGTGATTTCCAGATGAAGGCAGCATTAAATCCAAAATGAATGTGACAGTGACGGATGTGGACGAGCGGGATGACGGGTCAGTGACAGAACGGGTGTGAATCCTGTTTCTTCAGGTCGAGCATCACGTCCAGTAACTCGCGGTCGGGAATGTGCTGAGTGAGCGTTTCCACTGATTGACAGTGATGAATCACACAGTTAATGGAACAAACTATTCAATTTCATTCCCTCTCTTCAGATAATAACTCTCCGGTGTGACTCAGTTTGCATCCGATGTTTAAAAAAACATCACAGTGATGATTATATTATTCACGGAAGCTAAAAATGGGAAGTTTGTCCCATTCCGGCCTTCAGGTCTTACAGAATCAAGAGAGTGTGAAACTAGAGTCGCTCAGACGCCTCCAGCAAACTACTGAGACTCCTCTGTCACTCTTTGTGATTCGGTGAAATGTTTACCACGGCAGAGCCATTATCTTCATGTGTTGTTTTTTTTTCTCCTGGCATCAAACCGAGGTGGAGACGCGCCGCCAGGGGAAACACTTTTTTTTTCTCATGCATCACAACTTTTGGCAAAGCACCCGGCTTCACCACGCCGCATTAGAATGTGCTGCACTGTCAGGTGAAAAATAAAAACGCTGCTGCTGTTTGGAAATTTCAGATTTCATCCGTCTTTGCCGATTGTGGTTTTTGTGAACATTCCAAGTTCATTTCAGATCCTTCGACTCTTTTCACGGAGACTGACGCGCTTCATTTACTAATTAGGCTCGATGCTGAAAGGCTGTTGGCAGGTTGCCGTTAATTCAAAGTTGAGTCTGAGATTTTTATTTATTTAGAAAAGTAGCTTGACGGCTCGTGTGACTGAGCCAAAGCTTTGAAAGATCACCGGTGGTTCTGGAATGACAAAGAGCCACTGCTGCTCCGAGCCTCCACAGAATCAGGTGGATTCTGGTTCGTTCCAAAAGGAAAATAAAAGCCAAAAGGACTTTAACTTTTCAAGGAATTATATTTATGGGAAATATCTCCATAAATAACCCAAAGATGAAAAGGTGGCTGTTAATCATAGAAGTATATTTTTTATTTTTGACACAGGATATATATTTTTTTTAAATGTCATTGTATTGCCACAAGGTTCCAAAGTTTGAAGAAGTTAGTCGGTCCGGTTTAATTTTGACAAAACACAAAAATATATTCATGGATCTTTTGGCTAAAGCAAAGAAAACTTGGATGCTGGGTTTTATTTCACTTTTTTGTATTCACCTATCATCACACAACTTAGAATGAAATTATCTTTCGAACAAATATAAAAATATATAATATAGTCATAATAAATGCATCCTAATAGCCAGTTATAGTTCCAGAGTGTCTGTATGGCTGCAGTATGATTCGTTTTGTGCCAAAACTAAACATATTAATAAAAACTTAGCACATTAAATAACTACAGGAGCTCCCTTTAATCACTGTGTCGTATATAACACAATGAAGAGAAGCAAAAGTTGTGGAAAACCCAAACGCAACTTATTTGTACTTTGCTCCTCGATGTGAAGTTAGCATTGAAGGAGTCTGGGTGATACAACACAACCATCAAATCCACACAATACATATCATATCCACCATCAACAATAAGTTTGGTGTTGACAGTGAGACAGACTCGATCAATTGTGTGTTAACTATTGTGTTGGGTTTGCCAAAAGTCAACTGTGCCAAGCTATTCTAAGAACAACTTTTTGTGTCTTTTCTGGATAAGATTCTAGAAATCTTAAAATTGATTTAACGTTATAACATCAAGATTGTATCTGATGTTAAACTTGTGTTGCAGAGCAGCTTTTAAGGTAGAATTCATTGCACTGTGTCTCTGAAAACAGCCGGACAGAGCTGTGAAGTGAAGTAGGACACTGCGCCCCGTCCCTGTCCTCTGGGACCAGACAGGACAGGTGCTCTCACTGCACTCAGTCCAGGAATAGTGCATCTCACTGTTCCACGCGTACATCATTTGTCACGGTGCATAACAACCGAGGTGGATGAACCATTTTCACACGGACAGTTTCCTTACGAGGCAGCACACACAAGAGAGAAAGAGCGAGGAACAAGAAGTCAAACATTAGATGTGTTATTTTCTGTCTCATCCACATGAAGCTGTGAGCAGCGCAGCAGGTGGAGGCCTCACGGAGATTTTCATGGGCTGTTCAATTCTTAAAAGTGATAAAGAGCTGGTTTACCTCACGTACGATAATGACCTACTTTTATTAAAAAATGTAGAATATTGGGTATTTCAGGGAGTTATTTAAACTGGAGAACAGACTCGGGCACATGCAAGGGTATTACAGATAAAATAGCCCTTAAAAGGTATAAAGTCATATTATTATAATTTTTCTTTCATATTGTGCCCTTGTGGCCTAGTTGCGAATCCTCCAAAGGCTGTTAATCAGTCCGTAACTCAACGAGAGGGAGAACCTGCAAAGGGGGAAATATAGCTCGCACCTACAGTAACTTCCCTTATTGTCAGAAGTAATATGAAGATGTATAATAATACCTCATCTCTCTCTGCAGCTATTTCAGCTGCGAGCGGAGGCAGAAGTGTTTCTCCTCCATCCGCAGACCTGCTACCGGCAGCAAGGTAATTATCTTAATACTGTTTACTGCATTCACAGCAGAAAATTACCAGTCTGAAGCGACTAATCCATCTCCTGCTCGCACCAGGCACGTGTCACAATGCACCATTAAGATGGATTCTTCAAAATTATTCCATTTTAATGAGCTGATAAGAGCACGACAATAGGCTCGGGATCATATTCTCTCTTCGGGATGGCAGCCGCTGACGTGCTGGGACCAGTGTGACGGGGAGGAGGATATTCACAGCTCCCACATCAGGAGCCTCTCCACGTGTTCTATGGTGAAAACTCTGATCCAATGTTATCTGCTGCTCGGCTGAAGGACACCAAGAGAAAAAAATACTGAAGAGCAGGAGAAAGACCTGGAAACCGTGTGTGGCTTCATGAAGCAATTTGCTATTCCAATAGAAATCTCACGTAGAATCCTATTTTGTGATGAGGTCTACATTTCTTTCCATTTATCAATTTATCCATCTGTCGTTTTGTATTGTATCGCACTGTATCGTTCCTTATCGAATTATATATATTGAATCGTATCCATCATATCATATCATATACTATCTCTCATGTTCATATCATTTATGGAGGCTGTTGCTGAGCGGGTTGAACAGCAGTCCTCCAACTTAAAGGTCAATGGTTTGAATCCCAGCCAAACGCCGAAGTGTCCTTGGGCAAGATGCTTAACCCCAAAAAAGGACCTAATTGAATTTGTAAGTCGATTCAGAAAGAAAGATTCACTCATTACATGGTAGAGTATCATATTGTATTGTGTCATATCATATTGCATCAAATCTAATTGTATCTATAGTACCTATCGTATCATATTGTATCTATCATGTAACAACGTATCATAGCTATGGTATTGTATCTATCATATTGCAACATATTATATTGTATCTATGCTATCTATCGTATCGTATTGTATCTATCATATTGCAACAATCATATCGTATCTATTGTATTGCATCATATCAAATCAAAACCTATTGTATCAACAATTATATCGCAACTATTGTATCATTCGCATCATCTATTGTATCAATGGACTCTTTTGTATCTATCTTACCTATCGTATCTATCTCTCTATGAAACAGACTTTATACTTGTATCTAATCCTCAGACAAAGATCCCCCCCCACCCCCCATCTCCTCAGCGGATCGTTACAACAGTTTGCCAGAGAATCATAATTGAGGTCATGAAAGTCGGGTTTTCAAACAGAGATTGACTCGTGGTCTCCGGATTGTTACACAGAAATAATTAAACCAGTTTGACTGAAATCATTTTCTCTTGTTCGACTCGGTCTCACTTAACTTTCAATGAAGTCTGAGCCATTATCGTCTCGATTGTAGCAGCAACAGTTCCTTTTCAAATGCCGAGTGAACGGTTGCATACGCTTCTAATAACACTGGAGAATCTCATGGCGATGCAGCGGCTGGATATTGGATTAATCAGAACTCTCTCTCTCTCTCTCCTCTTCCACTCAGGATGGAGAAGTGCACGATCGCTCATGCACGTCCAGGGGCATTTAGAGAAGGATGTTGAAAGTTTAGAGAGAGATGGAGGTATCGGAATGTGACTGCACAAAGAGCACGTTCAGGTGGCAACGCAATTAAGGTCGAGGTCGACAACGAAAAACAGCAGCGTCAGCAGTTCATCGGCCGAGTGATCGGCTTTTAATGATGTGCGATGGACGGGGGCCGGGAAACAAGGTCGACGGCAATGAATTCCAAAGATTAAATGAGAAACACGAGTGAGTGGACGAGTGACTGATCTGGTTCACACGCATCAATGTCAATATGAGAAGATGCGTTAGCTCCCGTGATGGATGGAAGTCACAGCCTGGTTTTCTGGAGTAAACGACAATTTAGCCCGAAGTTTGTCAACAACAGTTTCGCCTCAACGTGTCGATGAAACGCTCGAAGACTCATGAACTGGACAACATGATCAATGTCTTCTCTGAACTGCGCTGATACGATTATTATATAGAATAATGAGTATTTATGTTTACATCTGGATTGTATTTGTAATTGGTTTTAAACGTAAAATATCAAGCCTTAATTACATCTCTTTCTTAAAAGGGTTTAATAAAGGCATATTTATATCTGTTATATCTTGTTTAACCCTTTATCTGCTATATATTGGTAGCTGAAATATTTTACTTATTAATATCGGTATCGGCATCAGCCCCAACAATCCCCATCTTGGTTCGACTGGTGCACAGTTGGTTCCCAGTGTCTGTTTCTCTGTTTACTCTGCATTCAATTTAATTTAATTCAATTCAATGCACTATTCCTAGAAAGAAGCTGTATGAATTTATTCATGCTTTAGAAACTTTTGAATTATATTAAAAAAAGCTTTGTGTTTTTTCCTCTAATATACAGTAGAGGAGACTTTCATCATCAAACACAGCGGCACGGTGCACAAGGAGATATTTGAAATGTGTTGCATAAATGTATTACATGGATTCAAGCCTTTATTCCTTTGTGCAGTGTGCTGGTGTGAAAGGGCACATGGACATTTCTATCCAAAGGGCCTGTGCTGCCTTAGATTCCTTATTGAAGAACTTCTGCTGTTATTTAATGATGTTAGGAGGAATTCAGTCCCGGCCGAGACTCAGCCGAGGGTCTTTATGCCCCAATAGCTCCCTCATAAGGACATTCATTTTCATCTGGTTTGCTAAATTATCCTTTGACTTAGTGGGGCTGTTTAAAAGTCATTATCTGGGTCAAGAGAAGAGGAGTGTGTACCTGCTCTCCTTCGGTGAACACCCTGTTCTGAAAGCTCCAGGAGATGGTGGGGGTGGGGTCACCCGAGGCCTCGCAGGTCAGCGTGACCTGCTCGTCAAACTCGGAGGCGGTGTGGTTGTTCAAGTAGGTGATCTTGGGTTGCACTAGGAAAAAAGAAAAATACACCACAGGGTTCCTGAAACAGTTTTATAGACATATTTATACTTATCAGTACTCAGTGAAAATGACCACACAGAGGTTTTTGCTTGTTGCAGCTCAAATCTGATTTCAGCTTTGTCCTCTGGAGGTAAATTATTGTCGTTCTAAAACAACCTGCTCTGGTTTTGTTTTGCTTTTTGCGATGGAGAAAATGTGAATGCACATGTTTTACAAAGTGGCATATTAAAGCTTTAGTTCTAATTAACTTAATTACACCTCCAGACAATAAACAGCATTAACAGTTACGTTTTCTGGACGGTTAATAAATGTATTCAAAATTTTGCTTCTCTTTTTTGGTTTGTTTTTGGTCTCAACCAAATCCTGGGGGAATTAATGATAGTCTCTTTCAACTTGTTTCTACAACTCTGTGTTCATATACGAGTCCTGCGAAAACCTAAATGATCCAATGTGATGTGAAACTCTTTCTGCAGTGGATATCGGTCATTATTTAGTGCTACATGAAGCTAGCATCAAAAATCATTAGCTAAGAAGCCCTTTCATTTAATTGTTCAACTGTGTAATTGTATGATTACATATTAGCACGTTCAGCCAGTTTGACACGTTTCAAATTTCATGTTATTTGGCTTAAAAAATAGACCAATGTCAAATAACTACTTGAGGCTTCATTAATATATTAATTTAGTCGTATTTCTTGCTTAACCAGCATCTTTAAGAAACATTTCTGCAAAAGTTGTGTGATAACTCTCTGTGGTCTTTGTCACTCCGACAACTTTCACCTTAAACGACCATTTCATAAATTTTTTATACAACAACAATACAAGATTAGTGCATGTTTCAACCTCTATTTCACACTGTTAAATTCATTAGAGTGTTTAGAGGGTTTAATTCCCCACTGACACGGGCTATAACAGAGCTGCAATGCAAATGTCCTCATCGAGAGGAACTCTAGTGTGATATCTCTGAGCGTCCTGAGGGCCGGCTTAATTAGTTTCCAATAGGACGTGCTTTTCTTTAAACTGTACATTGGGGCCGTGTTACCCTGCAACCCGTCACTGGAGAAGCTGCAGCAGACGAGTGTCCACAGCGAATGTCAATAAGTAGAAAGAGTAAAAGACCAGGGAGAGACAAAGAGCCTTGGAGATGATGGGAATATATATTCTCTTACCAAACACGTTGAGGCTGACTTCCTCCGCCTTCTCCCCTGCCTTGTTCTTGGCGATGCAAGTGTATTCTCCTTCATCTACCTTCGTGACATCTTTGATTTCCAGTTCTGAGCCGTCCTCGTTCAGGCCGTACTTATCGCCCGTTTCAAGGACAACGTTGTTACTGTAGCAGAGGGGGTGGAGGGGGGGAGTAAAGAAGAAGAGGGAATAAGACATGGTGGAGCTCAGATCAGACGTGTTTGGAGAACTCGAGAGCTCCATCACACGTTTCTCCCCCACACTTATCTAGTTCTATCTCAGGAGGAGAGCAAGGAAAGGTGGAAAAAAGTTGGGAACATCTCAGACACTTCCACAGATTGTGTTTGCCTCAGCTCTCCTCTGGCCCTTACACCTGTATCTTAAAAAAGGCCACGCACCAGTTTAATGATGATGGTAATGCATGTTTTCCAACTTTTCCTCCTGAGCACCAGAACTTTTTGGAGACTTTCGGGTGTGTGGCTGAGCAGCAGCCTTTCAGAGACATTTTGCAGGAAGACAGTGACTGACAGCAGCTCTAGGAAACCAGACCAAATAGAGCTTCACCCCTTTCCCCCTGCTGCACCTCCCAGCAACCACACCATCCTTCTGAACTCTCCTCAGGCCCACGTTGAGATCTTCTGCTTCTCGCTCCGTCCCAACCAGCCACATCACAAACAGGTGCTGCTGAATGGAGGAGCTGCAGGATCCCAGTGTTCAACAGAGTCTTATTCACTCACGTTTAAATGAGCAGCAGAAGCATTTAAAGATTCATCTGCAGAGGAGCTGCTGCACGACGGGGGGGGGGGGGGGGGGGGGGGGATGATGTCTCATGAAACTGCTGCATGAGAGGAACAGTTTTTCTCCCTATCTGAATATTGGATTTATTCTACAGCAGCTAATGGAGCATCAATTATCAGAGATGTGTAAAGTCTGAACTTATTACCTAGAAAGAAAGATCATAGATATTTTGGGGGGTTGTATTTAGTGTTGGGGGCTAAAAGCCGGCTCCGTTTTTGAATTTAGTTCCAGGTCGGTCGAATACATAAAACAATTTTTAACCTTCGCTGCCCATAAACAAATCATACATCTCTCCTCACTCCCCACTTTTCTCTTTTCAAGCCAAAAGGCAATTTAGAAAATACAGCATGCTCCTCATTTCCAGCCTTTGCTGACTCTTGGTTTTTATGCCAGACGATATCACCTTCAGCTAATTAATGTTCAGTAACTTGTACAAAGGCCAGAAAGCGACTTGGCCGGTGCTTGTGTCTGTGCTCCACCAAACTCCATCTGTCCAAAGAACCAGGAACCAAGAACAACTTGTTAACAAGGTTAGGGTTGTATTTAGTTCTTCAATAAAACAGCATGTAATAGCTTATACCATCATTTATCTATTATAACTAATGTATTTAATCTTTATTAAAATAAATAACTTATGTCTATCAAAAACACCAGATTTAACGTTGCTTCCTTTTTTTAACCGAGTCATTTAGACAGTTTTGGATTCTCCTACAACCAGAAGATGTTTAAAGACTCATATTTAATATAAAAAATTCAAAATAAACAGATTAAATAAGCAGCTGTCAATGTCTCAAGGATCGGTGGATTTATTATTGTATTGAGAAACCTAAAAATGGTTTTGAGCCCTGACCCTAGTTGTTCCATGAGAAACACTAATGTCAGTTTCTTCATATGATATGATGCTAAACTCTTAATTTCTTTTTAGCAGGAACATGAGGCCAGGATTCAATTCACCAGAAGCTACAGCATCAAGCTGCAGCTTCACTTCACATGTTCCCGTTCCATACCAACCACATGAAAAATGGCTAGAGTTAAATATTATAATTTGGTAAAGTGTGAACCTTCCTAACAGGACTCATCCAAGTGTTTCTCCTCTCGTTACACTCGTGCAAATGCAAATGCACGTAAAGCTCGTCGCTTCTCCCACGCAGAACAATTTTCAGACAAGACCGTGCAAAAAAGATTCATATTCATGCCACAATTTCAAAACACGACCAGACACCAACTCCCTGTAATTTATGTCGTGCATGTGCGATCCTCGTAAAGGGAGCACAATCACTTCCCACCAGCAGCCTGGTCAGAGAGGCTGAGGGACGCAGGCGGCAGCGCCACAGACACTTCCCGTCTTTTTATCTCAGACTTGATCAGAGGAGCCAATTTATAAACAGACACAGACGCCGCCAGCCGTGGTGGATTAGAACCAAACCTGCAACACGCAATTTGCACTTGTAGTCGGTGTTGAGCTGTTCTTTCAGGAGGAGGGCTTGTCGAGAACAACCTGATTTGCATACGTTTTTAATGAATACAATAAAAACCAGCCAGCCATTGTGTGTGAGTTTTATAAAGAAGCCTTTCAGCACATAGCAGCCCCTGTTTCAACCTGTGTGAGCCTCTTCATTCCAAGGTGCTACCTTCACATATTATAAAGGTATTGAAAGGTGCTGCCTTGAAATAATGGGACACGCAGAGACTGAACAGAGAACGAGCTCTTAACTGGAAAAAAAATCCATATGCCTGAGTGTAATTCTTCAAAAAACCTTTTCATTTCATTCTTTTTCAAATCACTAGTTTCTCATTTTTACATGACTGCAATTATTCTTTGTGCAGAAACTTGAGATTCCGTTTGCGAACTCGCCCTGACTCTACAGGATCTGGTTTTTCCCTCCCAGTGAATCCAGTGTGCAGGGACCAGTTAAATAATGGCTGCGGTCCTTGCCCAGAGTGTTTGGTCACTGAACGCGGTGCCTTGTCCTTGGCAGCAACAACCCGACCACGCTCCCTGAACCTGTCCAGCTGATTAATACACCGGCCCGTGACTCAGATGTGATACAGGGCTTCACACTGCATCCTGCTACTAAAGGGCACAGCCTCACCCTCACGGACGTGTCACAGATAAAAGCAAAACACTTTCCTGCAAAGGCAGATTAGAAAAAATAAATAAAGTGATGCTCGTAACTTCCTGGACTTTCTCTTTGTAGATTTAAAATTCTTTATAGGATAAAAAACAACTTCAGGACGATTTTATGAAAAATGACAAAGTGCTATCTCACCACTCAGGCAAAAAGAAACACAAAGTTCCTCTGACAGTGCACAAACACACAGCACCTGCAAAGCACAGTGCCCGCTACACACAATGTTGAGCTCGACAATTTGTGTTTCACCCATTAATCATTTTTGCTGCATTGCTCAACATCATTGTTTATGTAACCTTATCTTATCTGGCAGATTTTACTCTAAGAAAAAGATGTAGCCTTGTTCAGGTCGGTTGTATTTCACGGATGAATCCTTCCTGTAGTTTTAATGTGATTAAGGTTAATTAGACTCCACACCCTGATCCAGGGGCAGACATATGAAAGCTGGTGAGTGGGAGCAGTGGGGGACTTACTGGGCCCAGGTGACGCTGGGTTCAGGGAAGCCGTCGGCATCACAGGCCAACAGGGCCGAGCCCCCGATGTCGGCTGTGGCGTTGACCTCTGACTGCCTGGCCCGGATGGTGGGAAGCACTGAGACAGAGAAATGGAGAAGGATTCACATTTAACGAACAAAGCAAGTGAGTAAAACGTTATTTTCTAATAGATTCTCATGATTTATAGATTCAAAGCTGATTTGTTTGGACCCTTGCGGTCAGTGGAAACAAGTTGTGAGCACATTAATTATCATTATCATCAGTTTTCACCTGGTGAGCTTTGCAGTGGGTGGACACTTGTATTGAAATAATTTGCTTTTATCCTTGATTGATAACCTGCGGTCTGTAATGAGAGCTAAGTATTTACAAATCCATTATTTACCACTGATGTTTTTTTATGGAAAACTTACATTTACGCTTGGTCTGGAGTTACTGCACTGTGGCTGTTTGCCTCCGCCAACCAATTTACTTCCCGTGCACAGTTCAAATAAGGTTACTGTGACCTTTGACCTTCTACCACTAAACCATAATCACTATTTGAAATTCTCAGTCCAAGTGACACAAATTAAAAGTGGAAGAAATTCCTTCGAGGAGGCTTGAGACACAGTCAAGAGGTCAAAAACCTACTTTGTGAGGCCATCGTGACTTTGAAGTGAATATTTGGCATAAAAAAGACAAATGCACCAACTTCAGAAACTTAAAAATCGTATTTTCCTCCAGCAGAAACTTTGTGGTTTGCCTCATTAGGAGTTATATACAGAACTAATATTTTGTCATGAGAGTGTCTAAAAGAATCAGAAGGAGGCTCTGTGTACTCTGGACATTTATACAGCAAACTGTCGTGTACTTTATGTATTTTGGTCTGAACTGTGTAGTCGAACTAATGAACTAACAAACTGCTTCTGGGATAAAAACACTGAAGAACCATCAAGTCCTCAAAACGCAGACTTCAGGAGGATCTCTGCTCCTGTGTCGAGCAGCAGCTCATTTTTAAAACAACGGAACAGACTTGGGCTGGGCGGTGGGGCGGCGGGATGGGGGGGGGGCGGCGCTGCGGAGCTAGCTCACCATTAATGACGACCTTGATCATCCTGAAGTCGATTTCTCCCCTGGCCATGACCCGGGCCTCGCAGGTGTACATGCCCTCATCCGTCTTCTTGATGGCGCGGATCTGCAGGTGGCCGTTGGTCAGGATCTTGAAGCGAACTAGAAACACAGGGAAGAGAACACTGGTTAAACACGTAGGGTTTTCAAAGATTAGTCAGATCACACTGGTGCAAGAAAAGAATGGAAGTAATCTTATCGATGGGGCCTGTGTGGATTAAGAATAAAAGAGATATGGAACAACTTGTACATGTTTGTTGCTTTTCACGAGCATTTGTGTGTCTGTCCTGCTGGGGGCGTGGTTTCGTCACGCAGCTCCTCGCCTGCACACCTCATCTCCTCCTCAACGCCACAAGCTGCTGCAGTAGTTCAACCTGCTTCCTTCAGTCCCCCCCCCAACCCTCTTCCCCAGCCCTCGCCTTCAACACAAGTTGTTATAAAAATCTACGTTAAGTGCTCGTTGTCTCCTCGCCTGCTTCCCGTCTCGTTTTGGGTCCAAATTTAAAACAAACTCGACTCCTACGCGCTCAGACAGGATATTGAAGGCGGATTAAAAAGTCCCAATTATGGCCTCTAATGAGGCCTGTGGTTGGAAGAAGGCAGGGAGCCCTTCCTGCCCACGGCACACGGACGTTTTGCTGTTTGTTTTACACGATCACAGAGTCTGACAAACGTGTCACACCTCTAATTAAAACCGGCAGTAAGTGCACAGAGCGAACTAAAAACAGGCTTTTAGCATTTTTTGAAATACCAGGGTTCTGACCACATTTCTAAAAACCCTTCAGAAAAGCAATTAAGTCGTTTCTGTTGTCTGTTCCTTCCATGTGCAAAATGGCTAATTAGGCTGCGCGTGTTAAATATAACGTGAACAGGCCATTTTCATCCACCTTTAGGGAGAAGGACTCACTTCTGCAGTGGTTCCAATGCTGCCAGTTTAATTCTCATCACAGTGAGGGTATAAAGGATGTTTCTAATAGAGAAGCCTCCTTTTGTTACACAAATAAATGAAAATTAAAAAAAAGTCTTTGTGCTATAAAATCACTTGATGCACATAATTGTATACCGAGTGCAGGAAACGACGTGGGCTCTGGATAATGAACATTTTATTCCCATCACTTTATTGCTCAGACATTTCCCTCTAAACGACCTGAACACAACTTTCAGGGAATGTGCACATTTACTTTAGGTATTTACATTTTTGCCAATTTTCACTTTCACAAGCCCATTAAAATTGAGAAAGAAATAATGTACTTTTCACATCTAATTATATATTTATAGTTTTTAGATTTATAAAAGAAATACAAAAATAGATAGATGTATAAAATAGGTGAAATAAGCCCCACTGTCTCTGACATGTAAGTGCTGTTCACTGTGTGTTAAAGCATCGATGCAAATACTTTGATTTAATGACATTTTGAAGTTTTATTTCCTTTCAACTTGTTTTTAAACTCTCAAAACATCTTCCATGTTCTCGTCTGTTTTCTGCTTCCTGTCGCGTTCAATGTGCAAAAAATCCTTCATGCACAGAACTGTGAACTAAATTATGCAGCTGCTGTAAAAGTGGTTTTAAAGTATTTCAAGTCCGACCTCTGAGGGCTTCGAGTGGTGTTTAAGTAGAAAAACTAAATTCTACATTCAAGCGCCTGCTCCATTGACCCGTAAAACAATGACACAGTTTTTTGGGTGGGTGGTTTTGACACTGAAACATGCAGCGTGTGGTTCAGGGTCAACTACTGCACTTAGGATTTTTTTTTTTTTTTTACATAAGACGCTTTGCAGTTTGCAGTGTCGGTTGCATTTAGTGGGTTCAGTGGAAAAACACATTCCTTGACCAGGGTCCAGGAATAAAGAGCTGCCTTAGCACAACACTGCGGTGACTCCGAGCTCTCCGGCGGTCACCGAGGGAGGGGTTAGCGAAAGGTTAAAATAGGCCTCGGTTCAAGTGTAGAAACAAAACACAGCCTCCCCCCCCCGCTTCATTTCACCACATATACGAAGGAAGTTTTGGACTAAGCTCTCGGAGGCACAGCTGCTCTGGAGCACACACACACACACACACACACACACACACTGGGGCTGCCGGATGAAACCATTTACATAAACTGTACATGAACACGTTTACTGCAGCGTTTAGGTTCATCTGATTGGCAGAGGCGATGCAGGCTGAGGAGTTTTGTAATTTGTTCCTTTCCCTTTGGCAGCAGCAAACAAACACTGTCCACGTAGACCTGCCACTTCCCCCCCCCCGCTCGCTGCTGCCGTGTTTAGCCGCACGCTCACAATGTTTGGAAGCGTCACAGCAGAGTTAAATACCTCGGTTCTGTGTCACGCTCCGTGGCGCTAAAGCGTGTTTACTGGCAACGCTGGAATCGTGTGGAACAAAAGAACAAACAAAAAGGATTCGGAGGAAGAGAAGCTCCTATGGACCTTTTGAAGTTCTTTGATTCAGAGCTTTGTTCCTGTGACAGCGACTCTCCACAGGAATTCACGAGACTCTGGAATCAAAGCTGATTACTCAGAGTATAAAAAAAGTTTAGGAGGGATTTACTTTTGCAAACCTACGATGAGGTCGTGACTGGGCCACGCCCGACATGTATGTTCCTCTCGTATTCAGGTTCTGTGCATAAGAGGTTATGTTTATACTGGGATTTGTTTGTTTGTTTGTCAGAATGAAGTTTTGCGGAGGAGGATTACAATTTGAGGCAGATTCTTTATGTATTATATATATTTATTTAGCATGGCGAGTTTGGACGTAAGCCTTGGAAGAGGTACGTGCTCTCAGAGTTCCCCTCTCGTTTTAAATTGGGTAATTTTCTGAATCACTTTCCTCGTATGTTTACTGCTGCAGCTCCTCTTTTCAGCCTCTGTCTGAAACACTTGGCTTCAGCTCCTGTCTCTTTAAAGTCCCCCCCTCCTGATTGAGCCCTTTCTGCTCCGATTGGACAGCTCGCCCACTCTATCGTGATTGGTCAACTGATTGCATTGTAGGAAAATTCATCCTCTGCTCTTGCTCTACTTGGATTCGTCAGGAGGCGTGTCCAATTAGCTGTTAGGTGTGATATATGCAAATGTACCGACTTCACAATACACTGGAAGTGTCGGAAGGACTCTTCACGGGCCTTTTTGGAAGTTTTCTGAACTGTTTTCTGCAGTTTCCTTTAGAGCAGACTTGGTGTTTAGTAACTTTGCAGAACTTTTACACTGAAAAAGCATCAAAAGTCTCCTTTAAGAATTGAAAAAGGGGATTTTAAACCAGCTGACCAGCAGAACTTTCTAGGTCCTATATACCATCTATTCTTTTTCGCTAGTTGAAGTTAGGACAAACTTATACCAAAGTCTGTCCAAACACTCTCTTCCCTTTTCTCCTTTCTGGATTGTTCCAGCCTCAGGAGCAGTTCTCTCTCTCATTTTACTTTGGAGAACTTGACTTCCTCTTTCATGAATCATCCATGAGGTCTCACCACCAGCTCCTCGCTGTCAATGCATTGGGTTTGTTCAAATTGGACGGGGCAGGAGCAGAAGAGGAAGAGCAGGGCTAACTGATCGGAGAGAACGCCTTGGCAGACAGAACTGGCAGGAAGGTAAAGGTGTCGGCTCAGGGGGTCGAGCGGGTCGAGGATGGGACGGCGAGTTGGCTCACCGTCTTTGGCGAGTTGGATCTTGGCGCCCTTGTGCTTCCAGATGATGGTGGGCGGCGGTGAACTGACCACGTCGCAGACTAACACAGCATCGTCCCCGTCGTTGAACTCCTGCTGGCTCGGGGCGCTGGCGAAGGTGATCTTCTCTGTGGGGGGGGAACCAGACAGACACATAATTACACATGTATCTCGACAATCTGAGCTGTGAACCCTCATGTGGCATATTTACATTGCATGGGAGGAAGAAAAACAAAGACTCCTACAGTTGATTAGCAGCATAACGAGGCACCATATGCTGGGGCTGCTGCTTTGCTAACAGACGTTTGGATGGTTGAGTCTTTATGGAATCACAGATGGCGTGGGAAGGTAGACGAGGTAGAGACAGCTCACAGACGTTCACACTGACAACAGCAGCACAGACACGTTGACTTGTTGTCAGATGTGTTCGGTCCGAAGACGACAGACGAATGACACGTTTCCTCTGTCGTGTGTATTTATAGTTTCTTATATTTTGTATTGGATGCGGACAAATCTTTTTAATTTAAAGTGGAAATCAATTATTGTCTGGAAAACAGGTGGGGAATTATATTACCAACAAATTAAAAACAAAATCAATTAGTAGAGCTTTTAATAATTTCTATCTGATATTTTGAAATGTGCTATGACCCCGTGCAGAACAGAGGGAACAGGTTTTATCTTTTTATCTTTTATCACATTATCTTCTAAATAATAAACGATGAGAGTCGATCACCAGGCAAACAGCAGCCACCTCGGTTGAATGAAGCCATATATTTAGAACTGTTTACCTTACATTATTATTATTAATCTTTATTTCATATTTTTGAATTGTCCTGCAGATTTAATCAGTTTCTGTTGAGGCTCAGGATGTGGTGAGGGTGTGAAGTGGATGTTTCTTGGTGGCGGCTGCTCGTCCGCCTCAATTTGAATGTAGCACGACAAACAACAACAACTCGTGGAGGTTTTCACATACACATGTTTTTGTTTGTTTGTAAAGATGATGGTTTACCAATTAAAATATTAAACATCAATTAGACCACAGATGCTAACTGATTATGAGCCACTGCAAACACAATAACAAATTCTGTTTCTTTTGCTTCCAAACTAAAAGAACTTTCCTCTTTCTGCATATTTTTCAAAAACGTCTTTTTTGGTTCATGCAGACTTTATAATAACGTTGATTAGATTCTCACTTGAACACAAAACCATTTGACCAAAAAGCCCCAGAACTCTTTGACACTTACGGAAGATCTTGACCTGGACGGTGGCCTGGGCCTCCTGCTCCCCGGTCTTCGCCACACACTTGTAGATGCCGGCGCTGTCCACGTTGGCGTGGTAGATGGTGAGGGTGGACGAGGACTCATCGTTGCGGCTCACAAAGATGTCCTGCCTGTTGGGAAGGATCTTCTCCCCGCTGGGCGCATACCAGTCGATGTCTTTAGCATCTCCCACCACTGAGGAGGAGAGGACACGTGAGGCGAGGGAAGCATTAATTATTAACAGAATTAAACATCCGCCAAATAAATGAAAAACACACAAAGCTGTTTGTTATGAAGTGAAACTCTGTTATTCTGTATGATATCAGAACAACGTATTTCAGACACGTTACTTCTCTCTGTGCCCTCGTGATAATCTGTAAGTAAACACAAACCAAATTCAAAGTGAAGGATGAAACACGAGTCGTTAGAACTTCCACGAGTCCTGAAAGCTAATATCTTCACCCCATGCATCAAGAGCTCTTGTGAAGATCTCCCTACAGGAGTCGTCTTTTTAAGATCACACCACAAACGCAAACTAAATTCTATTTGCTCAGCAGGACGAATGATTGAGAGGAAAAATCAAACAACTCTTCCACATCATTTATTTTTTATAAAAGACCAGTGCACTTTCAGTTCATGAGATTTTATTTCAGAGAATAAAATTTGATTTTGTTGTATTTATGTCTCTTAATATCTGAAAGAAACACAGAAGGATCCCTTGTGAATTTCTGATATTCTTTTCAACTAATAAAAGTGCAGTTCGAGCTGGAGCCATGTTTCTTTCATAGATCTCAAAAGTCAGAAATATCACTGAGTCAAATTAAAAATGTCAAAGCTTCATATCTTGCGCTCAGATACCGAGCTCTGCTTTTGTGAGTTCACCTTCACAAGAGTTTAAACATGAAGCCACGGAGCAACCGACTGGGAGATGGAATCCATTTGATGCTGTTTGAGTATAATGATCATAGAACAAAATACATATTCTGTTATGACTTTCAGATATATTTTTGTTTTATTGACCCAGGGTTTAAAGCAAAATCTTAAAATTGGATGTTTCAACTCCAAAAAATATACTTTTACTTTTACTCGAAAATTAAGATAAGTTTTGTGAGGCCACTGTGACCTTGAACTTTGACCTTTGACAACCAAATTCAAATCAGCTCACCCTTGAGTGCGAGTGAACGCTTGTACCACATTTGACGGAATTCCCTCAAGGCCTTCTGGAGATATCAGGTCCACTAATCTGCATGAGTGGATCCCTCTCCGTTTATAACCAGTAAAACAAACCTGTAATTTCCAGGTTTTCTTCCGGCTTTGACTTTTCTAATGTCTGACCCTGTTCCTCACGTACAGGGAGCTGTAGAGTGTCAGACAGGTGACTCACCTAATGTACCGACTTACCCCCTGGATCTCAGACAAGCTGACAACTGCACATCTACTTACATTCATCACTGGAAACACAGCGAAAGTTCAAGACCCCTCTCTCTCTCGTTATCTCCTCAGACGGCCCCTCGCTCCCTCCTCTCTCCAGCTCCACTCCTCTACCTGATCTGATCTCAGAGTAAACGGCCAGACTCGTCCTGTTCCGGGCAGCTATCTCGTCTTATCTAGAATTCCTTTAATGTTTAATAAGTGTATATCCGCTAACCCGACTTGTGTAACTGAATTAATAGGGGGATATTATACACTCTACGCAGGAGGTGACATTTGCACGGATGCTGGATTAAATGAGAAACAGGGCCTTACCTTCACAGAGGAAGAACTTGGACTCTCCCACGCTGATCTCTCCTTGTGTCGGAGTGATTTCCACCCGGATGGCGGCTGTGGAGGAAAAAGAAATATATACATTAGTCTCCAGGTTTTTCCCATCCAGACAGATGGTGACACAGGGGGCAAAGCACAATAAGGCAAAGGCTCCAAATCAAATTGCTTTGCTCTGCTCAAAAAAGAGCGAGCCTTCCTCATGCATAGCCTCAATGAATGAAACTCCGGGAATGAAATATGTATGCTGCTCACTAGAGTGCAACTTCTCCACGTGCACACGGGTTATAAATCTACATTTTGCTACAAGGACCTTGAGGAACTGCCAGCTTGAAAGGAGGCGGATGTATTGCACATTAAAGTTGTAACGTTTTTACATTCTTTTCATATGTTTCCTTGTGGGTTTTGTGTTGAAGGCATTGAATCACGGTGGAGTCAGATGCTTCCCACTCTGCAGGAGCTGGGTGGAAATTTGCATTATTGAAGAAACACTGAGACGGTGCTTTGTTTAAGTGTGAGCTGTCAATGAATCCTTTTACCTGAGACCCTGACAGTTAACTTTAATATGTCAAACACCTCATGACTGGGAAATATTACTGCGCAGTCATAGCAAACGGGTGCTAAATTATCAATAATCATAAAATAACTGACTAGTTTGGATGGTTTTTATTTTTTAATGAAGTTCGGGGGGTAAGCTGATCTTCAGTCCACTCTTAGATTTATGCAGTATCACTTTCTGAGGATTTATTTCTTCACTCAGGGTATTTATTTCTTCACCCCCCCGTCCCTGTTTCCCCCTGTCAGGTGATTTAAAAGGCAAAATGCCATAAATCAGACAAAATCCTTTTTCCTGAGTCTCCATGATGTCTCAGCTACAGCTAAAGGTAGACGCTAACAGACGATATTTAAAAAGCATCATGACCAACACCTGGTGTTGTTCTCAAACTGCACAGAGGGCTAAAAATAAAACAGGATGGAAAATATATTGCATATTCATTAGAAATAGAGTCAACATGTTGAAAGCCCAATCAGAGGATCCTCACTTTTCATTTACATCAGAGCGACAAGAGAGGTTTAATTTAAGACTTCTCTCCTCAGTGAAGTCAGGAATGGGAGCAAGGCGCCGACTGTGAAGAGGAGGCGCCACCGAATCGTGGTCGGGGGACGGAGACGGGGACGGAGATGGAGACAGACGGAGAAATCCCACCAAGCCTTCGGTGTGTTTCCACTTCACAGAGAAGCGGCGAGTCAGCCTCAGCTCAATTCACACCAGGGAATTCATGGGAACTGTTTGCAAGGACTCGCCATTCAGGAGCCAGGCGGCTAACTAACGTCACCACAATGAGCTGCTGCTGCTTCATAATGCGACAATCTCACAGCTGAGGTAACACATCAGTGAATGAGGAGAGACATTCTCTGCCTTCGATGCTCTTTTTCCTTTTTTTTACCTCCTGCACATTTCTTTATGTGAAAGACCATCATCATTACGCACTGAGGCAGAACTCGAGGCAAAATATTGGGCGAAAGAAAATGTATACAGTATCAGGGATCGCACAAAAAATGTGCTTCTGTGTTTGGAGAACAATGAGGGGCTTCACTTTCTGACCCTAAAGCTGTGGATCAACAAACAATGGCAGGAAGTTAAACTAATGGATCTTCTCCACAAATTACCCACATTTAAATTCATAACCTCAATCAATGTTGAAATACTATGTTGTGCTTATGTTCCTTCCTCTCTTGGACTTTTAAGTAGGTATGGTGCAACATGTGATCAGCATCTTACAGCAGCAGCTCCTGTTGTAAGTTTCCTTGTCCATCATAGTCTTAAATATGGATTCAACTCGTCGAGAAAGGAATAATACCCCCCCCCCCCCTCCCCCTCCCCTAAGGCTCCATCAAGGAGTAATACAAATATTGATTTGCAGAAAAACTCGGCCTCTGCCACATGAATGACCCGGCCTTTGTTTCCGGACTCGCATGCAGCCTCCAGAGTTCAAGGGAAAAAAACCCACTGCCCACATTGTGTTTGCTTCTACAGGGCTGGAGGTAGATACAGAGAAAAACCAACATATCCATTTCCTCCGTCCCTCATCTACCAGATCGCAGATATACGAGGCTGCAAACCCAGGCCCTGCCGACTAAGACAACTGGCCAGAACTCAACTGATCATATCTGCAGCACTAAAGACAACAGAGAGGCATTCAGGCGGTGTGGGAAAGATAGTCATTCTCATAGTCACTTTCTCGGTGTGTGTATGTGTGTGTGTGTGTCTCTGAATTGCCACTTGTGCAGCGGCTCTGTGTGAGTCTGTGTCTCAGCTGAGAGAATATCGGGAGTAATGAAGTGAAAGTGTGAAACCTAAGAAGTCATGAGGCTTATAGTTGCAAAAGAATATTCATCAAAACCGCCTTGTTTCATTTGAACAAGGAACTAGATAAAGTCTGATTTGCTTTGTCTGCCAAACGGATCAAAAGCCATATTCCCGTGTAAACATATAGCCTACATGTATACAGCACATTTTAAATATATATATATCACTCTTTAGAAAGATCCCTTCATCTTAATAGAAGATAAATACCAGGGAGTCAGAAGATACAGTAAAGAACCGAGCTGGTAGGAAACACAACAGAAGCTTCACTGCTTTGATTTCCCCACCAAACCTAAATGCACAGAAACCAGGTGCTCCTTGAAAAAAAAAACGTTTTCACAAAGACAATCTCATTAAAAAAAAAAAACTGTAGAGACACTAACACTAATTTTCAAAAGAGATAATAATAAAAGACAAATTACACCGAGTGCAGGTCTCATTAAAATCCGGACCATTAAAGCATTAATTTCCCCCACTGCCAAATGGGAATTGTTAATATGGTGATTGCACTGGGTGTAATAATACAACAAAGCAAACTGGGTGTAGTCATTAACGTACAGGTAAAACCATTGAAATGAAAAGAGTCCAAGAGGAACTCAAAGTGGAGCAGAACACAATCACAAAAAGGACATTTGGGCTGTTTTCTCAAAATATTCAGGAAACGTTATTTTTTATCGAAAGGGGAGGGGGGGGGGGGCAGTTTTGAGAGGAGCAGCTGTTTTCAAAGGGAAGCGGTGTCAATCTCCGTGGCCCCTGAAATACAAGGCACCGTCACGTCCACGGTGATCTGAGTGGTGACGACCCCTAAGACACACAAAGAGGGGAGGCTGCTCCCGGTGGCGTTTGAAGCTCTACCCCCCCACCCCCACCCCCCCCCACAGACGGCACTGGGGATTTGAAGCTGCCTTTGATTACGTGAAAGGTGACGCCCAGGGTAAAAGGCAGAGTTACCAAGCTCCTGCATAGAGCTGGATGCTGCTGTCAAATGTGGACTGGATGGAAAATAAGGGAAATTCGTTCGGGGCTCTTCACGTCGTTTAATAACACGACATATGTTATATTTATTGTATGTTATGTTGCATGTTCTTCCCGTGTCTTTGTGGGTTTTCTCCAGGTAGCTCCCCCTCCCCACAGTCCAAGGACATGCAGGCTGGGTTTAGGTTAACTGGAGTGAATGGTCCACTGGTCAGCTTTGCAACACGCTGGTGACCAGTCCGGGCTTTACCCTTCCTCTTGATAAAGGTCAGTTGGGATTAGTTCCAGCCCCCCCCCCCCCCCCCCATGGTATCGTAGAATAGCGTAGCATAGCGTATCGTGGCGGTCAACAAAAAATACAGCGTCCCCACCCCCCCATATCATATTTGACCTACTTCCTGCTAAATTAATATGATCATGAGTAAACAATAAATAAAAAATAATACTCCAGAAAAATATAAACTTATTAAGGGCTCCTACAGTATTCATTGTGTTTGTCTTAAATGTTCTAGGACTTAAAGGAAGATTCAATTTTGACATTGACGTCTTAGAAAATGTAAATTTCAGACATTCCATGAAACCTGCAGAAACACCAGCATCATCCTTTAATGTGCTGGAATTCAAGAAGACCAGACAGAGATTATGTGACTAAAGAGGGAAATGAGGGAGCGCAGAACCAGGGAGATTGGGGGGGGGGGGGGGGGGGGGGTAGATTAACAGGACAGATAGAACGAAGTGTTTGGCATAGTGAAGAGAGAGCTTAGATAAAGGATGAAGCTATCTGTGCCCTGATGTGCGCAGTCATGACACCAATACAATATCTCTCCACTAAGCTGCCTCTCCCTCACCTCCAGTCTCCTCCACAGTCCTTTAAACCCCCTGTCTGCTCTCAGGAGAAACGTCTTCACGCCTCATTCCACCTCTGAGACACGTACAGTCACATCAGCCGCCACTTAAACAAACAGCACAATCCTCCTTTCGTTTAAATCAGCCTATTTTCACAGAGGTGAAGGCTTTCGAGTGAATCACTGTAAATCTACACGTCGGAGAACGGAGCCCCGCTGGATATTGTTCAAAATTACCTCCATTGTCATTATATGCCTGACTGCATAATTTCATTTATATCATATTTGGCACAATACGGAACTATACACAACATAATAACTTTTGTTCCCACACTAATTCTGGGTCCCTGCCTCCCAAACAGAGCCGAGCTGCAGACACATGAGGTTTGACTTTAGCCTGAGTTCGAGTGAAAACTGGAGATGATGGAATTTCTACAAATATAATATATTTATAAGTAAAGAAAGTCCAAACCATCCGTCCATCTTCCAACCATCACATGCTTATTAAAATCGACAAACATCTCAATTCTTATTCCATGAAACAACACAGAATTGTCTGGAGTATAGTGATTGTGGCTGTTTAAGTCTTTACTGTCTGTGTCTGGCTTTAATAAACTGACTTTACTCTGGGCTTTAACGTAATTTAAACGTACTCGAGTTACAGAGTGAAGTAAAAACATATTTGTGGTCAAAGCAGGAACATTAGAGGCATAAACGGCCCCTTGCTGGAATATCTTTATTAAAATATTATCAGCGTGGGTGTAGAAACAGAGGAAGTAAAAAAAAAGAACATCTGGGCACATGGACAAGAAGTCAAAGTCCACCATGCTCTCCCTGATTCCAGCAGTGGGCTCAGGTGAACGCTGGAGACTGAAACTCGTCTGTGAAGTGGACTCACTGAGGTAGAGAAGCTCCCTGAACCAGGACTAGGCTAAATTGAACCGGACCAACTGGCCAACTCGGACACAACGGGTCAACCTGCAGGAAGCCCCGTGGGACTTTGAGTTATCTGGTTCACCATTTGTGATTTTTTTTTTACTCCTCCAGGGAAACATGTTTCAGTATGCAGAGCAGAACACAGCCTCCGACAAATATTTGCATGAATAAAACTCCAGCGTGTCCCTGCAGACTTCCAGAGCCGTGTCCCTGTGTATTTTTGGATTTTCGGGGGCAGCACGACTGTATAATCAGAGATGACAGTTTTTCTCTGCCATCAAACCTGAGTGCATCCTGTTTCTTGTTCCTACTCCTTCTGGAAGGAGAGAAACTGTCAGGTGGTTCCACGAGACGTCCACAGAGGCAATTAGCAGCCATAGCAACTCCAGACTCCTTCTGTTCTTTCACATGGAGGACGGTCTCCCACAGCTACCTTTATCCCCACAGGTCCAATCGTGAATATCTGACTACAAACAAAGTTACCGTGAAACTACATTTATAAGTCATTTGCCGAATAAACACAACCATAAAAATATGCCACACTAATTATGTTTTTATTAATAAATACATTAAAGCAGGGCTGGAGAGTTGAGGTCATGCTGTTTTAGTCGCAGGCCCCTAGGGAGTAATTACACTGCCTCCAGATTCAAAGCAACACGGACCAAAACATCTGAACCCTTCTGATGCTTCTTTATAAAATTAAATCACCACAGTTGGACAAAATAAATCAATTTTTCTTTGCCTTTCAAATTTTCTAACATCATTTTCATTAGCATTTGGGTCAAAAGGATCAGAAACAAAGGTTTGTAGCATCACAAGGAAATTAGAAACATTAATAAACAACCCCTTTTGCGCATATACACACTCGTACATACACACAACCACACTCAGGGCTTCTCATGCGGACTGATTATTCAAATTCTTAACGCGACAGAGTTGGGAAAGGAACTCGGATGAAGGCGCATATTTAAAGCTACTCATGCTGAGCTCAGAAGCAATCACAGCAATGGTGTTTTAATTTACTTATAATCCCTCGATACTTTGAAGCAAATACGCCTGCGAGCTTTGAGCAACAATGACCAGAAACCACAGAGTGAAGATACGAGCACTGACCATTCTCTGGTGAGCGGATTAGGGATTTTACAGCCAGCTACTGTGAACAGTCCTTTAAGCATCTTAATCACAGAGTTCTTTAATTCCAAATTACGTGAGAGTCCAAATATTGATACGGGCCACAAACTGTGCGGGTTTGTGAAGTAAACACACGAGAAGTATTTGGTTCAGCTGAGGGGGAACAACCTGAAGTTTGCAGCAGCTTCTTCCCCATCTTTGGATCAGAGGGTTTGCACGGCTAATTGAAGCCTGGCAGCCGGCGGTGACTGGCTCCATTACAAGGAGGCTACACCAGTCAGCTGTTGGTGCTTAGCATGCAAGTCATGATGGAGCAAGCACACACCATGCAGGGGCAGTGGGCGCTGTGTGTGTCGCCGCACTGGGATGCATGCGTAACCAGCACAGTCACTTAGAAAGGGAATTCTCACAGGATGTACAGAAGGAGGAGGAGGAGACCCGAGGTTCACTTTTCTTTTTTGTATGTGTGGATTTTATTGTCAAGTGCTCATGAATCAAGATGTGAGCACTGAGAACAAGAGCAGGATGCAAAGTGCACAGCAGTCATTTAATGTCATTCCCTCTTTCCAACAGGAAACCCATTTTCAATCTATCAGGAAATTGGTTCGACAGTTTAATCCTTAATTCCCCACAGGGAATGAGGAGGAAGTAATGCTGCAATGCATTCCCCAGACATTAGGAGACAATCTTCATCTTAAAATGGTCCTTTTTCATTTTTATGAATATAGCGGAGCATCTCTTTTTTTTTGCCGCTGCTTCATAAGTGAAAGTAAGAGAGAGGTCGGAAAACAAAATGTGAAAATAGGCAGAGACTCCATTTGTTGTTATGTGGTTTACCATATTACACAGAGCCATATTGAACTGCAACTCAGAGATGCACTTAAAATGAGATTTTCTCTTGGTGAATTTAAGCAGAGGAAACCATCTCTGAGGCCTGTGTAAGATCTAGTCTGTGGACGTTCTAATCCAAGACTTCACCTCACATGCTCTGAAATGAGAGGGTCGTTGAACCTCAGGTTGAAACTAAGATCAACGAATCCATTTGCCTGAATCAAGTCTTAATATGTATATAGAGTCGTAACAGTTTACAGTGCCTTCCTTTCTGTAAACCAGCAACCATCTAATGTTCAAAGCATTTAAATATTTACAGTGATCCTCAAGTTGGAATTCACAAATACAGAGTCAATCAGTAATCCTCAATGTGCAACCCCCCCCCCCCCCCCGCGTGCAAAGCCTTCTTCTACCAAGTCAAAGCTTTGTTAGTCAAGTCACGTCAAGTCCTACTGTATTGTCTGCTATCACACAGTGTGCTTCACGAAACCCACACACAAGCTTTCCCTCTAACCTCTGAGAGAAACTTCTCTTCACAAACTTCAAGAGGAGTCCTGACAGGCATTTTCAAAAACCCTCTACGACACCTTCACAGCTCTGCATAAACACCCACTCATCACTACTATCATGCCGTCTTGGAATTGGCTCCCGATTCACCCTGCGACATCTCTCTAAAGCTTTTCCCCCGACTTGGCAGCGAATGCAAAGGAAACACCTCACACTGTCACGAGCCACTGAGTCCCCTTCAGCCTCCAGCGGTGCCAGAACCTGTCATTCTCCTCCCACCCACCAGATGCCCCCAGACTTTGACCTGT
Organism: Pleuronectes platessa; assembly: GCF_947347685.1. Taxonomy (NCBI): domain Eukaryota; kingdom Metazoa; phylum Chordata; class Actinopteri; order Pleuronectiformes; family Pleuronectidae; genus Pleuronectes; species Pleuronectes platessa. The sequence continues at coordinate 4,135,353 of NC_070640.1, read as the reverse complement.
GTTTCCAATCAGCTGGACTACCCCTGCCACTCGTTACCCCGGTCAGTACACGTTCCAGCCATTGTCACCGGCTCTTCTTAAGTTTGTCGGTTTGAGTTTCTGTCCCGGTGTGATTCCACGAGAATCTGGCACCTGCCTCCATTCCCGGTGGAGACAGCTTCCTGCGTGTTGCTTCCTGTTGTCTATGGCTGACAGCGTGCCAGTCATCCCTCCTTCCTGTTTACTCACCCATCCACACGTGAGCCTGTCAGTTCACATTTAAATCAACCCCCCTGCATCAAACTGGTCGGTTCTAGTGTCCTGCAGTTGACTAATGAACCATTCAAACTGTGACCTTACACACCAAACAAACAATTGACCCATTGGACCTCAGGTTTCAGGTGGAAGAACTTAACGAGGTGAGTTAACGAAGCTGCATTCAAAGCCTTAGAAATCCACCGTCACTAGCCTCGAGCGCTGAACTAAAAATATGCAGCCTTGGCTTTTGTTGTCAAAGCTTCGGTGGGAAAGGTTTTTATAGCTTTTTTTTTACTGCTGTGCTAGATACCTCCAGATCCAATTCCTCCATTTTGCCAACTTCCTAGCTGGCCAGCTCGCCTCCAGTGTGCATGTCATCATCCGGCTGAGTCCATTAGGTCACCAGTTGCCCCAGCCTTAGCCTGTTAGCCCCTAGCCTGCTTTTCAGCTGGCGACCCTCCGGCCTGCTAGCCTCCTGACACCCATGGCGGTCATGGCTCCCCAAGTCCTTCAGCTGCCTCACCCCACAGCTGATTCCCAGTTAGCAACCCCAAAGAAAACCCTACTCCTGATCTCCAGTCAGTGGTCACCAGTACAGAGCCTGTTCTCTCATCTGAGTCCATGATGGCCAGAAGGATCACCAGCCTGTCGACTCCATGCTCCAGTCACTAGCCTCACTTTGCATCCTGTCAGCCACAAAGTGCTTCCAGCAGGTTGTCACCCTGAGAAGCTAGTCACAGCTCATCAGGTTCACACAGTGACGTACTGGTCCCATTGGGATATTCACTACTGGCTTAAAATGCTGGATTGGGCATCGTGATAATGGAACCAATCAATACAATTTCATGTTATTCAATGTTAACTCTGTTTTGCTAGAAGTAGAGCTAACTTAGCATGGAAGGAACAAAAAAAGACTTTCTTTATTTACTTGGACGAATCTAAATTAGTCACTTTCATGCATTTAATTTGTCACATATTCATATACAACGTTAACTTTTATCCTACAGTAAGTACAGATTGATTACCAGCACTGTTACTTTGGTCCCGTCGCACTTTATATGGAAATGGATTTGCAGGTGACCTGTGAATATACTCTTGGTAGCAGCAGTTAAATTCAGCCTCTGAAGAGAACTTTCTTTGAGCACTATGCTTCCAAACTCTTGTCGCAGAGCCTGATAAAGTAGCTTTTCAGAGGCACATTTCAAAGGGTCCCCCCCCCCCCCAACAAACACACACACACTTATCATTTACCTGCTGCACTGGCACACTATACAAAGCACTAAGCAGTGGTTTCAGGCCCTTATCACATTGACAAGGACGTGTCGTCAACTAAGCTCCTTCTCTTCACATCATTACAGTCATTCACCACCGCGGCTTTGGTGGGATTATGGTTTTTGCCATCACTCCCCCACCACCACCACTACCACCACCAGCAGCCACCACTTAATTTGTCAACCAGCCACATAACAAGTGGAGAGAAGTGGATCTGGAAGCAGAAATCAACAGTTTTTAAAAGGTTTTTTTTTTTCTTCCACTAACTTCACAGCGGAGATGAGTGACACTTCCTGCAGCATCACACTCAACTTCCTCTATTGATCCAGAAAACGTTCTGTCTCACCTCGCGTCCTTCACACAAACAACTCCCTCATAGATTTCCAATGGCTGCAGGCCCCTCGTCTGTCATTATTAATATCTGGATATTGGACGGAGGCGAAACGGTGAATCGTCCCTCTTTACCCTGATTAATTTGAGTCTTGTCGTTCTGACAGCACTTAATTACTGAACCTGGAGCGAGCGCTGCACAAAAGGGCAGGAGGGAGAAAACAGGCAGACCAAGACATCTGGCTGTAAACACATCACGAACAGAAGCTCGTAGGGGGAAGAGTAAAATACCAAAAGTTCATAAAACACAAAGAAAGGATCTAAAGTTCAGCTGCAGTATCCCTCCTGCTCACAGCAGGAAGTCTGGTCTGTAATGGGGATAAAGATGTAAAGCATCTGACCTCAGAGTGACATAACAGAGAGGGTCAGGGGTTTATTTGAAACATAACGGTGAATCTTCAAGATAATATTTAACAGATTCCAAGGTGCTCTGACATGTTCAGAGACATTTTGTAAGTTGAAATCTCGGTGTGATGCTGGTTCACGATCAAAGCTTCTTTGAGAGTTTATCCTTTGGGGAGTATGAATGTTCTCAGTGAATTTAAAAGGTACAAAAAATCTGACCTTTAAATGCTTCAAATAAAGTTTCTTACGAATATAAAAAAAAAGGGAAGAAATTCACTTAGTCATTCAGGACCATTAATAACCACATCAGATGGAAATGGCAGAGGAAAAATACAGGGTTGCCAAAATTATGAATCTTCCTCTTGGAGTCTTGTATCCGACATTTCCATTAGAATCTGGCCTCTGGTATCTCACTTGTGACCAGAACGTTGGACTGGCAGCCAAACAGACTGACCCAACGACTGGCATTAGCATTTAATAATAAGCAGTTATAGCCGTGCCAAAGCAGTAATGGCAAGTTCATTTTATTTTGAAGCAACCTGCATGATTTAATACACTGGTGGCCATTACCAGATTGGGAAAAAACTTCTACCAGTGATTTGCAGAGATGGCTTTTCAAGGTTTTAAATTTATCGTCATTTTTGTCTTTTTCTTTTTCTACCACACCCACACATTGCTCTCCTCCGCTGAAGAAGATCAGGGAAATTACTTCACATAATTTCCAACAGGTCTGACCTGAATATGCTTCGGCTCCAACCAATTAACCTCCAGCAGGGTCTTTCTGTCACAAGGTTAAATCCCCTGCTACATTATAATTAACTGGGATACGACGGAGGCCAAGCCGCACTTTGGAAAAATGGAAATGTAACATGTTTAAGGTCGAAAACTATAAGATTCAGGTTGTTTTTTTTTTTGACGCTAAATAAAAAGACGTCCTTCCTCTGATGGAAGAAGCAGCGTCTGAGTTTGACATCTGAGAAGCCAAATCAAGAATTGCAAGTAAAATCCACCAGATACATAATTAGAAACCATCTCTGCAGTGGCATTTCCCATTGAAGTCTTATTTTGGTTGCAGAGTAAATCCTGTATTCTTCCTGTATTCTCTGTGCACGCTCAGTGTGAGTGAAATTGCCCGTCTGCAGTTCTAATTAACTAATGAGGCCAAAAGGGCCCAAGCGCTTCCACCAACCTCTTTCTTTGTTTGACCCTGAGGTGGCCCTGTATCTCAGCAGACTGATAATGACTGCCGAGCTCCAGAACACTGCGTGGCATACCAATCGCTGAGAAATGAATCTCCAGTGCATGCACAGCGGCAGGCGGGCTCACATCATCTAAACCACATTAACGTCTCGTTGCTTTTTACACTCAACTTTCCTCAAGAAAATATTTCTGCACGATGGAGGAAAAACTGAGATTTTAACCTTTCAGCTTTTACGGAATCATGCCTCACCTTTTTCTTACCTCTGCTCTTTGCACCAATGAAGGATCTTTGAGTAAATTCTCAAAGGAAAATGGTGTTTGGGAGATGATGCCCCCCCTCCAGGCTGCAGCTAATTCTGTAAACATATTTCGTTGCTTAAGGCTCCAAGGCTGTGCTCCGTAAAGGTTATGGTTTGCCTTGAATACAAGATGAATGAATACCGGCAATAAATAATGTTCGGACAAATAGCTGGAACTATCACTGGCTGGGTTTGTGATGCAGCTCATAATCTTTGGGTTTGCCAGCATTTCATTTTACCGCTAAAGCTCTAAAATCCGCACTATTTTTTGAATTAATTCGAATCGTGTAGTTTTTTTTAATGATTTTTTTATTTTTATTTTAAGAGAAATATTCATGACCGGGGCCCGATTACCACCAGATTAACACTCAAGGGCAAAATAAGAGCCTAGAGCCGCTGTTGAAGCAGATTTGTAAATGTGCTCTGAGGTTCCTCTCCACCTCGCAGGATCTGCACACTGAAGTGTCTCTCCGGGCTTGTTACTGTGAGCTACACTTCATTTAAGTCATTTTTAATCCTTTGTTAATTTAAAAAACTGTTGGGCTTCGGTAGCTTAACATTCCATATGTTATAACCTTGGTATCCTCCATATGAGCACGGGAGACGAATGATGATCCAAAACAGATTGGAATTTAAAAGTCTGACCTCGGTGGCTTTCACGTAGCGTTAGACTAAAAGCTTTGCTCGCGCGCCGGGTGTCTGAGGAGCTGCGGTGGTGTTATCCTTCATGGGCCAGCAGCCTCATCTGAATTGTTGACAGTGGCTAAATGACCCAAGAGACAAGTTTGGCAGCAAGTGGTTATAAACTTGCTGAGATGGATTCAGTCATAGCTTCCCCTCAAGGCACCTCGGAGGGGCCCCCGACTCCAGATATGGGAGATATGATATTCTGCGAGTGGTGAATTTTTAAGATATGAGAAATGTTTCCCATAAATTTAGTAGGAAAGCAAGAGGGCAAGAAAGACAAACACAGAGGAAAGTTAACATGGTGCAAAGCGGGCTCGATCCGAAAAAATTAGGCTACTACCTCTATCCCCAGGTTATTGTATGGGTTTGACATGTGTGGCACTGATCATAAAACCAGATATGGTAAATTATGCCCCATATGGATCCACACAACAACCACCACAAACCTATTTAACCACCTAAGGAGGAATCATGTCAACAGAGAGTCTCAGTCAAAACCACCCGTGGTCTAAAGGTCTTTAAAAACCACGGGGTGCACAAACACACAACGTGAAAATAAACAACTTTCACCGGGCAATATTTTCACATCAAAACTATTCACCCCGGCAGCTCTGCAGGGGTGAAACTTTCAGAGTGAAATCGTAGAAAGTAGATCAGCACCAGTTCATTCCCCCAGTAACAACTTCTTTGTCAATTAAAATGTGTTTATGAGGAGGATGTCAGCAAGTGGCAATGTTTTTCTTTGCAATAAGAAGTGATGTTGTTGACAGCATGTGAGATAACAACATTACTCCTGGTGTGAGAAATACTTTAAGACACGTTTTCATTTAAAAAACAGTCAATTAAAGAGAGATAATGCAATTAAAAGGATCAATGCACAAATACAGACGTTCTAAAGCAAACGTGCTGCATTACAATCATGTGCATAGTTGAACCTATGGAGGCGGAGGGGGGGTAACATGTGGCATGTGTCCATGGCACGGGCGCCACAGCTTACATAGCTCACTGAATCATAGTGAGCCTGCACTGAGGATTGGATGTGGCAGAATCCATGAACAGAGGGCTGACCTTAAATCCAATTGAATCTTTCAATCGCTTTACAGCCGCCGGCTCGTTCTGTGCTGATTCCTCACAGGACCCGAGACGCTGCCCTCTGTCCACAGGCTCATTGAGTATCACCCGCACATAAGACTTGAAAACCCAAACCATGGAAGCTCTCATGCACCAGTGGATGATACAATAAGGAGCCGCACTCGATATTAACCACATCCCAGCGGTACTGGTTTCTCTTTCTGGACGTGTGAGTGATGGGCAACTCCACGCTGGCTGTTAGAGATAGAATGAAACTCTTTTACATAATTGAAAGTGGCTTGTTAATTCATATCCTCTTGAGCTTTTTTGCTTCCATTTGACCAATGCGCCGCTTGCTGTGATGAAAGCTTTGGCTGACAGCTCTCCCGCCAAACAAAAGGGACGTTCATCTGAAAGCAGTTACACACATCACCAGGGTGTATATCTGCCAGTCGGTTAACAGAGCGGTCTGCTAACCTTTCCTGAACTCCTTTACTGTCTGTCACGCCGCAGAGAGCGAGGATACCGACCCCCCCCCCGCCTGCCAGACGCCTCCTCTCAGAGACAGACACACTGTCTATCACTCACGCACAGCCGCAGCCGGGGATATATCCTTAAACTACGATAGAGAGACCTTAATCCGGCTCGCAACTCCGGGCTGAGCTCCCACAGCACATTTGTAATCTCAATCAAAGACAACAGCAAACATCAAACAGACCACCCTGTGTGTGTGTGTGAGAGAGAGAGAGAGAGAGAGAGAGAGAGAGGGAGAGAGAGAGAGAGAGAGAGAGAGAGAGAGCGAGTGCAGCGTCTGCTCCTGAATACAGATTCTGATACAAGCTGCAAAGGAGATATGAGGAACAATAACAAAATCTTAAACTTTCAAAAAACTCACGGCTAGAAGGTTTGATTTCCTCCAAGTAGCTTCCTCCCACAGTCCAAAGAGGAACATACTGGGGTCAGGTTGACTGGAGACTCTAAGTTGATGGTGACCTGTCCCAGGTGCACCCCCCGCTCACTGTGTATCAGTTGGGATTAGGTCCAGCAACCCCCCCCATGACCCTCAAAAGGATAAGCAGTATAGATGATGATAGGATCTTGTTTCCTTGATGCAATAATATCCACTGTTCTTTCTGGAATTACTGGAAATTAAAGGGACACCTATGGAACTTTGCGTTATGACAAAATGCACCTTTGAAAACTAGAAGATACAAGATGTGTAATTGTGCAACTTCTCCAAATGATTGTGTAGTTATTGAATATGTGCAGCTGTCTTTCTTAGACTTTGAATATTAGATGGAAATAGCTTGAAAAAGTTCTAATAAACTACTTTCAGTTTTCAGAAATTCAGTGAAGCTTTGAACGTAAACTAATAAAGTTATATTTTCACAGGTTTCCCTGCTAATCATTTATTAAAACTGTCATATCAGTGGTTACCATCCTGGATGGTTTAATGTTTTAGCTGAATATTTGCGGATCCATCAAAGCCTCTGTGAGCCACAGTCACAGATCTGAGATCAGACGGTTCTTGCCTCCACTGACTTCACGTCCAGTCTGACTCCTCTCTGTGCAGCGGATCAGGTGAACACTAGTAATGAGCTCGACTCTGTTTCGTGTGCGACACAGATCTGCGGGAGACATTTCTCCTTTCTGCTCGCCTGCCTCCACAGGGAGGTCAGAGCTTTGTCTGCCACACAGCAGCAGCCACAGACCCGGGTCCGGCTCCGGGAGGTTTTCATTCTGTCTAATCACGTTGCCACCCGGATGCACACGTGACCTTTGGAACGCTGTCGTACCAGGACCCTACCACGGCCCTCCAGGCCGGACGTGCCCTCCTGACCTTCTGGAAAAGGGAACATAAAAGAAACCAGATAGCAGCGGTTCACAGGAATTTCCTCTCGCAAACACATATCGTTCTAGTTTGTGTGATTATGAATCCTCTCAAGGACGCCTGCTCCACCGAGGTCTCTACCTCTGAGAGGTTATTGTTCACGAGGCTCCGCGTGGAACCAGGAAGTCAAACCACAAACCAGCGCTGGAATTTCTTTTGAACTTTGAAAAATAACACATATATTCTGTTTTTACTCTCTATGTGATTCTTCTGTGGCTGCTTCTATTCAATGCAACTCAAGGTTTCCAAGCTGTGAGCCATGCTTTCATTTTTTTATTTCAAATGAAGGCTAATGACCGTCGGCAGCGGGTTGTGTTCACCCGTCTGTCTGTAACGTTACATTCATCACTGCAGAGGATCGGTCTCACTGCAGAGGAACAGTCTCACTGCAGAGGAACAGTCTCACTGCAAAGAATCAGTCTCACTGCAGAGGATCGGTCTCACTGCAGAGGAACAGTCTCACTGCAGAGGAACAGTCTCACTGCAAAGAATCAGTCTCACTGCAAAGAATCAGTCTCACTGCGGAGGAACAGTCTCACTGCAGAGGATCGGTCTCACTGCAGAGGAACAGTCTCACTGCAGAGGATCGGTCTCACTGCGGAGGATCGGTCTCACTGCAGAGGAACAGTCTCACTGCAGAGGATCGGTCTCACTGCAGAGGAACAGTCTCACTGCAGAGGATCGGTCTCACTGCAGAGGATCGGTCTCACTGCAGAGGAACAGTCTCACTGCAGAGGATCGGTCTCACTGCAGAGGATCGGTCTCACTGCGGAGGATCGGTCTCACTGCAGAGGATCGGTCTCACTGCGGAGGAACGGTCTCACTGCAGAGGAACAGTCTCACTGCAGAGGATCGGTCTCACTGCAGAGGATCGGTCTCACTGCGGAGGAACGGTCTCACTGCGGAGGATCGGTCTCACTGCGGAGGATCGGTCTCACTGCAGAGGATCGGTCTCACTGCAGAAGATCGGTCTCACTGCGGAGGATCGGTCTCACTGCGGAGGATCGGTCTCACTGCGGAGGATCGGTCTCACTGCAGAGGATCGGTCTCACTGCAGAAGATCGGTCTCACTGCAGAGGATCGGTCTCACTGCAGAGGATCGGTCTCACTGCAGAGGATCGGTCTCACTGCAGAGGATCGGTCTCACTGCAGAAGATCGGTCTCACTGCAGAGGATCGGTCTCACTGCAGAGGATCAGTCTCACACCAGAGGATCGGTCTCACTGCAGAGGATCGGTCTCACTGCAGAGGATCAGTCTCACTGCGGAGGATCAGTCTCACTGCAGAGGATCAGTCTCACACCAGAGGATCTGTCTCACTCTCAGCTCGTCTCGTTCGCAGCATTTCCTGTCGCCTCATACAATCAACCGTATTTCTTCTTCCCTGCTACCTGCAGATGTGGGCTATGGATTATTTTAAAGATTTCACAAAATACAAGTGGAGATTACACAAAAATTGACATCATATTAATTTCACGGGCTTTAACAGGGGTATTTCATATCATATTTTTGTGTTTTATTGTGAAATCAATGCAGATGTAGCTATTAAAAGTACCTGTAAGAGCTTAAACCTTGAATTGTGTTAACTAGATCAATAGATATTCCCATTAGACAGTGCATTCGATTTAACGCAAGTTGTGGCTCTTGTCGTAACTTTTATGTTTGTGTAGCTAAAGTGTGATGCTAGCATTAGAACAAACTTAAGTGTTAGCAGCTAAAGCTTTTGGGCCGAATTCTTTCATCTGAATTGTTGCAGCAACATTTGGATTATTCCCGTCATTACCTCTGTGCTTCTCTTAATGCTCCTCAGCTGCTTCAGGGGCTTTCCCCACATCGTTGTTGCTGTCTGACAAATGCTTCTCTTTAAGTGTAGTATCTTGGAGACAAAGCACAACACAAGCCTCCGTCCCATTATCCACTTGTCGCCTGCTAACCAGCAGCACCAGCAGCACCAGCAGCTCACCCACTCCGCAGGGAACCGGCTCTATTTTCCTGTTTCATGCTTCTGCATTTTATGGAGTTGATGCACATTAATGGAGTTTAATCAGGGAACTCTTCCTCTATTACCATCTCATTTCTTCACGGCTTCTACAGTGACTCATTTTCATTTGATCTCTCCTTGTTATTCTTCTTGCCTGCTGAGAGAGTAATAATAAAATGATAAGGCTCGAGATAGAGTATTAAAAATATGGCGTGTGTGGGGGGGCAATATATGTCTCTGCTATTTTTCTGCATAGGATCAAAAGAAAAAACAATAGTGTTACCGAAAGGAAATTGCTTCTCTTGTATAAGTGCTGCTTATGTCACTGAAAACCCTGGGGTGTAAATGTGTTTTCAGGAATCTCACTGTGCACGTGGGATTTTCAACTCAGAGAGAAATTATCTCTGAACCAACAGACTGACACTTTTGCTCTTTGCTGAACTTGGATTTAGTCATTTTGCTCGTGATGAATTAATAAAGATAAATTAATATAAAGAAAATCAGGGAGGTTGTTTTATCCAGATTTACAAAATGAAACAGGTTTGTTATTTAGAGTTAATCGATTTACAGCAACTAATGAGCAAAGACGATCAATCATATTTTCTTTGTTTTCATATAGACAATAATTCTGAATAATAAACAACAACATCAACTAAATCAAGACGGGAAGTTGAAAAGATGATGTCAACAACATGTAGCTGTCCAGAGAGCAAACTGTAGAAAATATCATTTTAGAATATATGATATAAAACACTATATATTTTATCTTCACTCATTCAATCAGAACCCTACAAAAGGTTCATCGTTAAAATAAACATGAAGTTGTGATATAGGAAAACAACACAATCCCATGAATAATTCAGAAATAGCTTTACGAGTGAATAAACACACGGGGCTTCTCCAGACTGTAACAACCAGCCCACAGTATGAAGTCACACTTCACTCCTCTGTAACAAATTAACGGCGTTCACACAAAAATTCAAAACCCGGTCCAATTATAAACGTGTAAATGTGAGAAAATGCATACGTGTGATTTATGGATTTAAGAGATAATTGCAGCTGAAGGTGAACCAATCTCACAGGTGCAGAAATAGAAGAGTTTACCAGTTTTAAATATTCTTTTTAACGTTTTAAAATGAGGTGAGGGTTTCTAAATGATTGTGTCACTCTGTGGGAATGTGACACTATAAAACATCATCCAGCCCCAGTACAGTGTCCATAATGAACATAATGGGAAACACAGTACGTGGAATCACCACTTAGAGGAGACGTGTCCCTGGCTGAAGCGGTTCAGAGGCTTTTTGAATGAGCTGAATTCAGTCCGATGATGAACCTCAGCTTGTGAATGGAGCTGTGTCGAGAGCGTGAGCGCCACGTGCACGTTCATCAGCCGTGCAGCGCTACCTTAACTTCTGTGTAATCAGTGCGGCTGCAGAGAGATGTGCTCCCAGAATGCATCAGCCGTAAAATAAATTCTGATTGCACTGAAGACATAAGAGAAGAAGTACTATGTGGGGGTTTTTTTTAACCATGAAATATATGCAAACTAATTTATAACCACGCTTAAAGTGCATTGGCTGCATATTTTCTCCTCCTCTAACCCCACCCCCCCTGAATCATTCCAACCTCCCCGGCCACCCAATAAATTTGCCTGGTTTAAACATGACTATTAACTCTGGGAACACATGACTCTGACAGTTGGCTGTAGAATCTGCTGTTTAAACGTCAGCGTGTCACTGCTGGGCATCAGACGTGGGAAACGTGTGATCTAAAAGTCATCTGGCGAGTCTGAGATATGGAGGCAGAGGAAGTAACCCCCCCCCCCCCCTCATCCTCCTCCTCCCCATCCTCATATTCAATCTACAGAGATTTTTTCCTCCTGACACATTCCATTTTGATTGGATTCCACCGTCCAATTCTTTCTGGGATGAATCTTCCTCAACAGGACGCCTGACCTGACGCACGTCATCTTCAACAAAAGGCCAGAGAACCATCGATTAATCAGAAGATGGCTCCTGACGCCTCGGCTGTAAACACTGCTGCCCTGGTTCTTATGGAGAAGGGAAATATGTCGCGGCTGATTTTTTATTATCTATTTTTGCCCTTTACATTCAGATGATAGAAGCACTTTGTTCAAATTTCCTCAGTATCGAGAGGATTATCAATTCAAGTCCAAAGAAGAAGGAATACAGGAAGGACCTTTAAATATCTGTTTACATGTGAAGGTATCGTCTTTATAGAGAGGCAACAAAATCATATCCATCTTTTCACCGAGTCAGCTCCTCCCACCTTTTCATGTTACATCATTAAATTATATATCTGCTGGGATCATAATAAAATCACATTCATTAGCTCAACAGAATGAATGAACGTCAGCGGTGGAAAAGGCCGATTGATGCCTCGCTGAGAAATGTTCCACACAAGAAACCTCTTTGTCTGTTTGAGGCCAAACTTCTCAAAATGACAAACGTTGCCGTCGGAACAGAAGCAGCAGAACAAGAACGATGAGAAGAGAACAGAAGCTGGAAAAGTGATTATTCAAAATCACTTAACTGATTAAACAAGTTAACACATCTGACCAGACTTTCATCTAGAACAGCAGAATTTAAGATTCACACAGTTTGATCCATTCTGACGTTTTCCAAAAATCATCGTCAATGATGATAATGGAACTTCACTTAACATTGAACTACAGACAGGTTCATCACTTTTTGCAGCGCATGTCAAATTGATAAAGTTGGTTTCTTAATTAGCTTTGTGATATTTCATTTTCTGATATTCGAGAAGCTTCAGTTTTGTTATTAACTCGTATTATTTCATGGGCGATTGGGATTGTGTGGTAATGCATGAATGTTTTAAAAAATAAATAACTTGATTGGGATGCTGATCCAAATGGCGCCAGTTGGAGCGTTTGAGTCGGGGCCATGGAACAGCTGAACTCGCTCGACACGATTCTCTGGACCAGCATCAGTGAAACAAGTCACATGATCAGTTATTCTCAACCCCGACTAAATGACTGTGTTTAGTATTAATGGCTCCATTCTGCAGTCAAAGGCCTCAGCAGGGGCACCTGTTGCTGGGGGGGAGGGGGGGGGGGGGGGGGGGGGGGTAATAACTGGAGACAATGGATGAACGATGATCTAACAAAATGTCAACATGCACTTAGCATACTGTTGACAGACGGACTGATGTCACTGCCAGAATAAACCACGGATGAAGTTGGGATGTTTGATTCCTTCTCCGACTCGGCCCGGTGGCTCGGCGGCACCGAGCTGCACCAAGTCAGGAGGGAGGGGGCGCTCACTGGAGGGAGCTGAGCCGTGTGAGGAGCACGACAGAAGCAGCAGGTCCCTGTCATATTAAATATGCTGACAGAGTCGTCCCTCACCAGACACGTGGCTGTGACCTCCATCGGGTGCAGGACGCCTCCCCTGCTCTGCTGTAACATCCTGTAAGTGTCCCCCCCCACCCGTCACCTGGTCGGTGTGTTACAGTGAACACGATGGAATCATGAATATTCACGAGGAGAGTGGCTTCAGAGGATTCTGGGACGCAGGTCTTGTGTTTCTATGAACATGTATTTCTTAAAGTGCAGCTGTTTTGTTTTGCAGCCGAGGATCGAGGAGAACTTTCACATTCCCTGAAAGCCTCGTGGATAAACAGTGGATAACAGCGTGAGGTGAAAGGAACATTAAATTACGACGGGTCGTTCCTCTGCAGTGACGCTGCAGAACAAACCTGATTGTTTAAAGAACAAAGGATGAAAAACTAACACCCCGAGTGAGCGGCGACACCTGAACTCCTGTTTCCTGGAATTCAATAAAAACACACAAGACGAGAAAATGCGAGCTCAACGATGTGAGCCGCAGACAAAACACAACAAGGGGAACAAGGCTGGGGGGGGGGGGGCTGTGTGTAGAGAGCAAATGAAATCAGATTCCTGCAGCACCTCTCTCCACCACCGCATCTCATTCCCACTGGGATGATCCCACGGTGAAATTCATCCCAAATCCGCAATCTGTCAGCGGCTTGGTGTCGTCCTAATGACACACTTGGAATACTGATGACTCCCCTCCGCAGCCGCCCTGCATCAGGCAGAGTGGATGTGCCGTCTAACACATTTATTATTTAACCATCTGAATGGGGGCGAAGGAGATTGGTAAAAATAACATGTCTCTGCGGCCCAGCCCTGATGCTGTAACACTCTATTATAGCTATTTCACTCCTCGGATCGTTAAATAATATATGTACACATTCGGCGGCAGGGAGAGAGAGAGAGAGAGAGATAGAGTTAAAGAGAGAGAGAGAGAGAGAAGGTGGCATGAAAGAGGAGCAGGGGAAAGCATGAGGGATGGGAATAGACAAAGAAAGAAGAAGAAGGAGAAGAAGAAGAAGAAGAAGAAGAAGAAGAAGAAGAAGAAGAAGAAGAGGAGAGAATTTAAAGAATTTGTGACGGCAGCCCACTGCTGCTGTTGAGATAAAATAAAATACACCTCGTCCTTGAGAAATGAGGACGAGCAGCCGGAACTAGGCCGACTCCAGATCCCATGTGAGAGGAGCACACACGCTGGTGCTGACTTATATATAGCGACTGCTCATCACACGAGTTATTCCAAACCAGGCTTTTTCCTGCTAGTATCAGTGCATGAGTTTGTCAAACAGGGACGGTAATAAGCAGCGTGCAGGAGGAGGAGACTTGATCATTAACTCGACCACAGAATGACTTTTTTTTAAATCTCTAAAGAGTCCCAGTCATCTACAGCCGAGGCGTCTTAAAGACTTTAACTGCAAGCTGTCTCCTGGTGTGAGCTCCTCCCCAGTTTAAAGAGGGGACTTTGTCCTGTGCTGCTGCAGACTATCGTCCCAGAGACATTTGTCTGGGAAATTAAGCAGATCACATTATACATCTGGCAACAGCTTTAATTGTCTTCTACACAGAAATGAGGATATGAAATCGTTTAGGCGTGGAGGCTTCTGTTTTTAATTTCCACTCCACGTCCTTGCAGAAACTTCTTCCTAAAACGTGAGCGGGCTGAATCCTATTCTTCCTGTATCCAAACCCACCTCACCATCTCAGAATGCAGAGCGCGGAGCCCCCGAGACAACATTTTAAATAGAAGTGCCCTCCGTTGACCCCTGGAGCCAACCGGTTCTGCCGATGGCCGCCTCATCTCCTCGGCCTGCTGTTTGCAGCCGGGAGTACCGGCCCACGGCTTCCTCCCCCCCCCCCTGACCAGCGTTATCAACAGAGCAGCGAGCAACACATTATCTGGCTGCTCATCCTCACGGGAGGATTCTGATAAATGTAACAGTTGGTGTGTGTGCAGCGTGTCTTGAGGGGAAAGCTCCACTTTTTATATCTCAGGAAACTCTTCTTTTTTCTACCATATTCTTGAGCATTCTCAGCAGCAAGGCAGAGATGTTTAAATCAAGCACTTGAAATATGTTTTTATGTTTAATGCAAAATAGAAGAAAGTATGTAGATGGATGTGAAATGACTGCTTCATCGTTAAGCCGGAGCACTTCCGTGGCCTGGATCTATTCCTTCTTCCTGGGTTTGTTAATGTTGTTTTTCTGCTTTCGATCATTTCCAAAGGGGTAAACAGTTTGGCTTCCACTCCAGCTGGCCTGGAAATCCCCATCCACCGCACCAGAGTGTGTGAGACACCACTGCTCCCATGCTGTCCTGTGAAGTGGTGACGAACACTCCCACTGACGAACAGATGAAGACGCGGCACACTCGCATATTTCCATGTTTGTCACCACGTCTTGTAAGCCTGGTTTTAACGCCCCTTCAGAAGAGGTGGTATTAGAAGAAACCCAGGATCTGCCACTCGCTTGTAACTTCCAGGATAATACTCTGAACATCATGAAAGGGCAGAGCTCAGTTTACTGTGAGGAGCAGAACGAGAGCTTAGAGCTCAGCGCCGTTCAAAGAGTTCTTTCAAGTCTTTTATATTTGTCATTCATCGTATTTGTCTTTCATCAAACGTTGTAATGTGGAGATATAAACACTGGAGTGTCACAGGTTAGAGAACCATCATCATCTTCATTAATAATTCAGAAAGTCGGAATTGGCCTGAAACTTGAGAAGGGATGTGTTTACTTTATTAAAAATTTAACCAACTTCCATTAACTTCATCCCAAGTGCAACGTGCTTCACTCTGAAGGTAATTGGTTCTATTAGAAACTCTTTAAAAGCTGCTGGGGATGTGAAACAAGTGTGTCTGAGGTCTCAGGGTTCAGTTTGATTGGATAACAGTTGGGAATCGTTCAACCCAGTCCAATCAAGTCCAGTCTAAACCAATCGAATCCTGAGAGGGACTCAATTGTAAAAAATGATCTTTATTAGTATTAGTTGTACTTCTACTTCAGTTTAAGTGTTTAAATATTAGAATCTAAGTTGCAGAGCGTGTTGTTTTGACAAAACACTCTGGCTGCGGGGGTTTGGTCTATTTTTGTGTCGCCAACTGGGAAAAGAATGAGTGAGAATCAATGGAAACGATGGGAAAACACAAGTCAATAGAAAAGTAAATAAAAAACACTATATGCTGCTGATTCAAGTTTATTCCATCTTAGTTCAACCAGTTAAAAATGACAAATTACCTTTTAATCCCTCCAGAGCCGTGTGAGGGGAAGTAACTTGAAAACTAAGATGTGATAAACCAACACACAGAGTTAGATGTGACTCAGGAACCTCCCCAGTGCTTTAAAAAGGTTTCTGCAGCGAGCGAAAAAAAAATGCTCTGATTACTTCAATTATTTTTTTGCACAGCTTGCAAAAGACTTTTAAAAAAAGAATCACACAAAGAAAAAACTGAGCAAAAACAAAATAAACCTTGTTTGCAAACTCGGCATGTCTCATCCTGTGTGCTGCATGTCTGTGGCCAGCTGTGGGTGGTGTGTGTCAGAGCTGTGTGTGTGTGTCTGTGTAGGGGGGGGTTGTGTGTATGTTTATGCACATGTTTGTACACACGCTCTGTGTATGTGTTTTGTATTTATACGGAGGATTTACACATTGGCGGGCTGCTTTCGCCTGTGGCGCTGGTGACCATTGCCCGGCCCTCAGCTTTGTCATGGTAAATATAGATTCCCTTTGCCAGTGCGCCTCTCCCAGAGCATCCATTGTCTTCCCCTGGCCGCAGAAACAAAGGACGGCTCCCCTGGGCCCAGATGCACATGGTAAAAAGCAGCCAGGACTTGAGAGGGAAGGTCTGCATAAGCACAACCTGGAGCTCGGTTCAGCCACACAGCATTTCACCCACATGTCCTGTCGCCCCCCTCTCTGCCTTTGTTCTGTTTTCGTAGACTCACAACAACAATATCCACAGAACCAACATTACACACTTGTGCAGGGTTCTGAAGAATGCAGTGGGTCATGGTTATGAAGAGGCTCGTTTGACACCGGCCTTTATAAGGAGGCTGCAGCGTAGAGCATCTTTCTTTCGGGTGCTTATTGTAACCAGAGGCAGAGGAGCCCTTAAAGCCCACGAGAGAAAACAGGATTTTACAGTGAGAGTCCGACTAATGGATTCTTTTAATGTGGGTTAACAGCCAGGACAGATGGGATGACCCACAACTACGGCTACAGAGTTCGAGTGGAGAGAGAGAGAGAGTCGAAACTTGGAAGAGGAACTGCAGCTTAATAACAGATTGTGCACCATGTGTCTTATAACACGTACATTATCTATACTGCTTATCCCTTGCAGGGTGGAGGGGGGGGGGGTGTTGGGCGAGAGGGGAGGGGGGGTACACGAAGGACAGATCGGCAAACAACTATTCACTGTCACGGTCGGTTTAACTCAATCTGCATGTGTCTGGACGGCATTTGGAGAACATCCACACAAGAAAAGGCCCCAGGAATCGAACAGAGGACCGTCTTGCTATGAGCCAACTATGCTAATCACTGTACCACCATGCCCACCCAGTAATTATCTCCCAGTTTGGCCAGTCTGGAAATCATCAAGTACCTGAAATGGCAAACAGGCTACATGATGAAAAGCTCCTGAACCTGGCTCCAGGTTTAAGATCGTTGGGTCAAATATCTCAGAGATGAAAAATATTAACTTTGAAACTAAAATACTATCACTCAAAGAAACTTGCTGCAACATTCTTAATCCCCAGAGGACGCCTCGTCATTCTGGAGACTCTGAGAACCCCCGAGAAGTTTCTACGCTGTCACCATCTTATCAACGTGAAGGTGGTTTTGTTTTTTCCCCCCCGAGTTACTGAGGGAATTGTCAAATGCAACATTTCTGCCGCCGGCTCGGTTGTCCTCTCTCCGTCCATCAGGGAGCACGGAGGTCGACTATCTGTCCTGCTGATAAGAGCAGGTTCCATCTCGGAGCTTAAGTCTAATGTCATCTTCATGGGGAACAATCTGGAAGTCCCCCCCCTGTAAGCAGACCGATGCACGATCTGCTAAGTAACACTGGGTCATTCGTGCTCGTTGCTTTCCTCAGGTCTGACTTCACTTTTCCAGCTTCTCCCTCTAAACTGGGGTCCTGCTAAATTTACCCCAGTTCTCCGCTTATGTGGAGCGCGGCCCAATTCCCAAAGCCGTTTATTCTGACTGTGACCGCTGTCGGGCTTTGAGCTGCGTTGTAGTGGTTTCTATGGCAAACACCTACCACCAATTACGCCTGTGTGCATATGAAACAAGAGGAGGATGAGCTCTCACACCAGGTTCCTCCCTCTAGACATGAACATGACTTGCCATATGCACCCCCACCTTTTAACATGGTTTTCATTTCCAAAAGACTGGATGAAAAGAAACTTAAATAAAGAAAAAATCAATTGAAGATGGAGGGAAGCTGTTTGTTATTTAGAAAGCAGACTTCTCTGTTGTGTGGTTCTTTAGTCTTACCCCCGGCAAAAAACTCTATGGCTAAAACTTTTGAGAAGAAATGGAATAAACATTTATTTATAAACTTTAAGCTATTTTCGCCTGCAGTGGCCTGAAGATAAGGATATAGATACTAAATGCATCTGATGGTTAAAGCTAAGGAGCCAAATTTTAATAAACTAAAACAAAAACTTAGTGTTAATGTGTTAAAAGCCGCACAGCCCCTTTTAGCTTTCCATGAGATTTTGAAATGAAGCGATGGACTTTCCAAAGTAGGGTGTGTGTGTGTTTGTGTGTGTGTGTGGGGGGGAGACAAAAACACAGGAGCCAAGCAAACAGTACAACACACATTATTTGTATCCAAGTCAGCTCATCTGAACAGGAAATGAATTCCTTTCTGAATAATGTTTTCAAAGCGGTATCATAAAAAATACCAGTTCCCACAGAGCCTCCTCTGACTGACCCTGAAGGCGACCTCTGAACAGCAGCCACTTCCACACACTGGCAGACCTGTGGATCCGCTCACAACCCATTTCTGTTCCCAGATCAGACAAATGTATTTGCGTAATGGACGCCCGAGCACAATAAATAATATATAAGTGAGCTGCCTTGTATTATTTGTGGGTGGGAGTGATGTAATGAGATGAGAAATACCAGGCTCCAAAATATTGATCATGAGCTACAGTCTCTATAAAGTGCTGCCTAACAGCTCATTCTGGCCTCTGCTCAATTCCATGTGTATTAAAGTAATACAGCGTGAAGAGAAGTGGGCGGAGGCTTTTTGAAATATATAAGAAATGACAAAAATATCATTAAAACTGCACATTGAGACGCCATCGAGTTTCTGTCTCCATTCCCTCCTCACCACTGTTTAAAAGCATCAACATGCAGCGAGTGCAGTGAGACAGACGCTCGGTTCCCTCTTTCAACAGAGCGACAGGACGCGGCTGCTTCCCCCCCGAAGGCCAATAATTAGCAAATAGGTATTTTTTATTCTAACGATCCAACCACACTTTTCCAATTAGCGAGTCTTCAGAGGACTCCAGGTTCATTCTGGATCGTTTCAGAAAGAAATCACACAGACGTCAAGAGAGCACGAGTGACACACTGTGAGAGAGGCTTGATTAATACTTCAGTGTACTTCCTCATCAGTCGTATAAATACATTTTATCTGTCAATTAAGTAGCGAGAGCCTTTAGAGAACCTATAACGTACATACTGGAATCTCTAAGTGTTAGAGATGGGTTCACTTTCTATAAGATCCAAGGTAATGTCACAGAAAGAAACTGAAAAACATATGGTGGAACTGTTTAACTTTAAATCCTTCAGTGTAATTTCCTTTCCCTCTGTCATTAAAAGCTACTATAGAAAATCAAGAGAGAGGAGTTGTTATGAATGAGATAAAAGGTCTGAGAGCAGATGAGATATTAACAAGAGGTCATTGTATCTCAACGGGACCGACCTGGTTAAATAAAGGCAAATAAAATAAAATAAAATTTGGTCGGTTCAGCCCGACAGTGTGATAGTTCGATAAAGTATATTTATCTCCAGATCTCACGTCTCTGGAGACTCTTTCTCTGGAGGCCGTGCACGTGTGAAGGAGAGTTACAGAGTCTCCAGATCATCTGCAGACTTCCTCCACCTGGCTCCTGAGTGTGAAGTCAGCTGAAAGTCTGTAGAATCCAATGTGAGCGCACATCAGGAAAAGACAAATGGCGGACATGTCTGAAAATGGCTTATGTGTTATATATAAAAAAAGCCCTTATGAAACCACCAGCTCTCAAATATACCTGCATCATTGCTTTTTGGGCTCAAAACACAACATCTAAGTTTCTCGTGTCTCAATGAGTCTACGATCAGCTGCAGATTAAAGATACTTGTGTAATTGCAGTTTTCCTTTTGTTCTTCTATTTGCATAAAATCCACCAAAACTTCAAATCAACTCTGCAGAGTTCAGACAACTACTTTGGAAACAGAAAGATAATTTCTTTAAAAATGACAAATCAAAGGTTCCAGGTTCTGCATCAACAGCTTATGAAAAAGATTTCATCCCCTTAAGAGCTCAGCACTTTAGAACTTTAGTTCTGCAGCTGGTCGGCGGTTCAGTCAAGTCAGCGATTATTAAAGTGACACTTTGGAACTCTGATGTTAATTCATTCCAATCCCACTTGTTGGGTGAAGCCGGTTGTTGATTTGTAGACGAACTTTTAACGAGTCAGCTTTGGCACAAATTCCTGCTTTTGACTAATTAAAAACTTTCCTAATGACGCTGACCTTTGAGGGAACACAGTCCAGCTCTGGAGAAAGCCATTATATGAGCAGTGGGGTTTTCTAATTATAACCTCGCTGTGCTGAATGAGGTCTTTCTTCATCCAGTTTTTTTATTCTTAACATGAACTCACTTACAGTTCAGGTCTTAGCAACACAAAGTTAAATAACGAGCGAGGGAAATTCTGTTGTTTCTGACTAATTATAATGACTGGTTCCAGTGAGGCCGGTTTCTAAACAAGTGTTCTAACCAGTCAAGTTGCAGGAAACACAGTTACAAACTTCTATTCACGAGTTAAAGGGTTAATGGCTTATTAGGATCGTTATGATGTCACAGGGAAGTTGACCTTTGAGATGTGACATTTTTATACATAAGGGAATCTTCTCAAAGAACAGGTTGGACCCACAGCTACAGTCACAGCCGTTGCCAACATTGAGGCATAATAAAAAACCGTGCCAGCGCTTTATTTGTGTGAAGCCGGCTGCTAACACCACCTACACACCCCCCCAGGAAACATGAAAGGATGAGGGATTTCACAGGTTCACATCAGAGGAGGTTTTCAGAAGGGCTTCAGAAAAGGAGTATAAGTCACTAAGTCCCCGAGGAACGCGGGATTCACTCGTTACCGACACAAACCTCTCAGCGATGCTTTAATTATCCTCAGGTATCACGTACGAGAGACGTTAGGACATCAGTAACTCGGGGGTTGATGTAAATGACACCCACCGAGAGGGGAAATACCTGAAACATGAAAGTGCAGCGATTCGTCAGAAAATGGAATTCACTAATCATCACAGGCGGCAGCAGCAGCACTGGATGTGAGGGTGGGTGGAATTTCTCCTTTCGGTCCATTTTCCACCCACTCAAACGACTGGGAAGCTGCTCGGCTGGATGCTTGATAAATAGATGCCAAATGGGTTCTGCTCACGAAGCAGCTCGGGCATCGAACTCGGCCTTTTCATGTAGCGGGCGAGGCGGTTAACCCTCGTTCCCCGCCGCACGCCGGCCTCCTCACGCTGATTTATCGCTCAACAGAAAGCACATTCCACGAGTATCGGGTGTTTTCTACAAATCTTTGGTCCAATGCTGTTTGATGTTCTGGGTCATTATTGGAATGGAGGGATACACCGGCGACCTGACTTCAAAAGATATGCTTCCTCTTGTTGAGGGTTAAGAACAGATGATGACACACCTCGTTAAGCCCTATGAGACAAAGTGTGGTTTGTGAATATGGGGCTATACAAATAAAACTGGATTGTTTGATTGATTTCTATTCATACATCATGTATTTCTTTTTTTCTTCTGACCCTAATGATTTCTTTAATTTCATATTCCCGACTCTCTCAGCAGAGCTCAGTCGAGCCACTGAGAGCGAACCTTTCTTCACTAAAAGCCATTTATACTAATGTGATTTAAACAAGACCCTAGGGAACACAAGAAGAGATATCTGTGTCTAACAGGGAACCACATTTTACCTTTTACTACTGGTGCTGAAATTAAAAGTCCAAATAAAGAATAATTGCCACTTTATTATTATATCTGGGTTCAAACAGCACAAACTAGTCCGTGTTGTCTCTTCTCCCTCCAGCCTTGATCTGGGCAATGAGCATATTTTGGCAGATTCATTCCTTTGCAGCACATGTGGGAGAGAGGCGAGGAGATGATGGAGATAAAGCAGCTGAAGGTGAGGAGTTGATCCAGAGGAGAAAAAAAGTGTCTAAACTATAACTTTATGCAAAAATTTCAATGCAGCCTCACGAACTGATCTTCTCTCATCTTTACTTTGATGGAATTAAGTTTGAGGTTCCTTTGCAGTCTTGTCATCACGGACCTCGTGTCCTGGTACGAACCCGTCGCTCTTCTCTAAATATAACCAGAACTCAATCTTTCCCTAATCTCCACGTTCAAGTTCTGTGAGTTCTTAAACATAACCATTAAACAATTAAATACCGTAACATCACCACAATTGGATTAAATAAACTCTGGACAACCAGGCTGAATATTTTGGCAGAAATCAAAGGTGATTTTTTCGTTGAACATTCCACTGAGAGTACAAGTTTCCACACATTCGCAATTCGCCAAATACTTAAACTGATAAAATCACTTCGTAAAAAGTTTGTGTATCAGATACACAACTGCTTGTTTATGAAGTCAAACTAACACTGAAACTACTGCAGTGGACCACGGATGCAATGCAAGATACAGTCCTCAGTTATAATGACAGTTGTTTTATTTACCTTTAAATGTACCCTTTATATTTAAATACTTTACATTTCCTGTCCATGGAGGCCACCATGTTTTTTTACAGTAGCCCAGACTGGACAAACTCAAACACCTTTTGAGTTTTTATGACAACAGACTCCTCCATGTTTGGAAGGGGAGGGTGAGGTGAGGGGTTTTCAGCTGTAACATGCACCTTCACCACTAGATGTCACCAAATTGTACGCACGGAACCTTTAATATGTTGTAATTTGGTTCTTAAAGTTGAACTGGATACCTTTTCTTTTGTTTTTTCTGGCATGAATATTGTGAAGCACTTTCTAACCTTGTATAGATAAGTGCTGTACAAATAAAGTAATTATTTGTATTATGCAGAAAGACAGTGTGTGTGGGTTGTGTGTTACAAACTACCCACTAGGTGGATTATTTATCCTCTATAACTTCTACAGGATAGTTCCACAGAGACAGGAACCAGCACTCCCAGTTCATCTGCCTGGTTGAGTTGCTCCGGTGAATGTTAGTGACCCG
The DNA here is from genome assembly GCF_947347685.1 of Pleuronectes platessa. Lineage (NCBI taxonomy): Eukaryota > Metazoa > Chordata > Actinopteri > Pleuronectiformes > Pleuronectidae > Pleuronectes > Pleuronectes platessa. Next base: position 4,112,120 of record NC_070640.1, on the reverse strand, counting down.
TCCAGGTGGGAATCCGGTTCAGCCTCGTGCCCTCATCGCTCCGTTACGTCTGATGCCCATGAGGTGTCACCAGCTTCACTTTCTATCCAACCCTCCACTCTGCTATAATCCTCAATAATGAATTACAGCAGCAGTTAAATCTTCTGCCTCACTTATCGCTGCCTTGTATCTTATCTTAGAGAGCGTCCCCCTGTGGACAGTCCCCAGTCGGGGGGGCAGATACCATCTCACATCAAGAAGAATCCACCTCACTCATCTCACCGGGGGAGACAACGTGCCTCACTCGAATCTGCCACCCCGCCGCTGCCAAACACATTTAGTATACAGAACATGCACTGCATTGTTTTGATGGTGTAGCCCCGCAGAAATAAACACGCCGCATGCAAAAGACGGCACGTCGTTTGTTAGGCTGCTGTGTTTTGTTTTTGGACTGCACAGGAATATGTCACACAGATTGAATGTATCGTGTTAACATCCTCATTTTTTCTGGCAGCTGTGTCTATTCTGGGATTCTTTGTGAGTTCTTTTAAACAGATGGTGTACCAAATGATCTCAGTCATTTTGATAGATGATGACATTAAATGACAAGAGCCAAAAGAGAAAAGACTGGCAAGGAAAAGGAAATACAGTTTTTTTTTTTTGCTATAACGACTGGGGGTGAGTAAAACTATTAACCTTGACAGAAAAAACGAATATGTTTTAGTACCACTGGATTTGCCTTGTTATCCATCCATCCATTATCTGTAGCCGCTCTTATATGCAGGGGCACACGGTGCTGGAGCTCGTCCTTAAACTCAAACAACCCTGAAAGTCAATTTAGAAGCACCTTCCTATAAGCCAGCGTTTTGATCCCCCACGTGCATCTTTAAGGTGTTTGGTTAGTTCAGCTAACTAAACCTGGTTAAAGACAGGGAACAATAGAGGTAGTGGTAGAAGAGAGAGTTTGATGAAGTGCTGCCTTTAACTTTAAAGGTCCAGTGTGTAGAATCTAGTGACATCTAGTGGTGAAGTTGCATGTTGCAGCTGATTACCCCTCACCTCTCCCTCCCCTTCCAAACATGAATCCACAATATAAAGTATTTATTCAAGGGGTAAAGAAAACAACAATTCGTACAATTAAGATGAAACTCTAGTGAAAACATCAATATGACTATATTATAAGCAATAAATTATTTCAGCTAAATCTGACACACTGCACCTTTAAAGTCCGTCTCTGCTAACCAATGCAAACTGGCCTCCAACTTCCACGGAGAAACCAAAGACTCACTGATGCAGTTTATCTACAGTAAACATTAATATGCAGATGTGTGACCAATGGAAGAAGAGGCCGCCTCTTTAAACATGAAGCAAAGCAGCAGCAGCCACGACTCAAGTGTCTTCACCAGTTTCAGATCCACTATGTTATTTTCCCATCCAGTGTCTGTGTCGTTAAACCCAATGAACTACTGGTCTGTTGTTCTGTGGCCCAGGGGGCAGTGGGAAATGCTGACCGACAGAAACCTGGTCTGAAATCAGTGGCACAGTATTTCACCTTTTCTTTAAAGTTGCATAATCACGATGGGATACGTGCCTACATGTGACTCTCTGGCAATTCTATCCTACCGATCCGCCAAGGTGCAGGCCCACCTGGCTGCTCCAGGGAACAGGAGATGGCCCCCCTGATTGGTTTCTTAAATGTCAAGCCAGAAACACTCATGATTAATTAGAAGACTTAGTGTTAAACCCTTACACCTGCTGCTACAGCCTTGTTTTCCGGTGTTAAACTAGCAAAAGTGGATTTGAACACGTACAAAACTCAACGGCTCCCTGAACTCTAGACGAATAGAATAGAGTAATAAGTGGCTAGGCCTAGCCTCTTTGAATCTCTGGAGCGAACCCTGAAGGGATGGGTGGGAACTGAACGTATGATTACCATTCTTCCAAAAAGAAATTACCTTCATTGAGGTTTTGACATTGGTGGGTCGGAGAACGCTGTCAACAGAATCTCCCGCACAATAAATCTGTTGTCGGGTTTGGGATACGCTAACGGTGAAGGCTGTAGCGTATTATTCAAAAACCAATTTCAGCCTCATAAAAACTACATCTGACCACTTCTCTCCTCCACGGATGAAACCACACTTTTTTTTTTTATTTCCACGGCTCTCAGTAGCGAGCGGACTGAATGCTGATCGGCGGAATGAGGAGAAAGAAAAAGAGAAACAAGAAGAACCCGACCCTGATGAGAAGAGGAGAGTAATTCCTCCAGCCTCACTATAACCGTTACAATATAAAGCTGCTATCCGTAATGATGATGTCACCCTCGGCTAATTCCCTGTGTGCTTCGACAGCATTATATTCAGAAATGGGGAGGAGGGGGGGGGTCTCATTGCCACTTTCCAGACACACTGCTTGTTTGCTATAAGGTGATTAACACCCCATGTTTCTTCGGGATAATCCCGGCGAGGAGTAATGTCATCACCGGTCACATGGTGGGAAGCAATAACGGTTTTCTAGCAACAAAAGAAAAAAAAAAGCCACTGCATCCAGGAACCTTACAGCTTTTTAGCATGGAGTCGGATTACTGTTGGGCTGCAGCAGACACGTGTGCTGCATCACTTTGGTTTTTTTCTCAGTACTGATTTATGAGTTGTGTGAGCGTGTGGGTCCATGTGAAGAGCTGCAGTCTATTAACCCACTTTCTGTTGTAAAAAACGCACACAAACTCTCAAGTGTTTTTCTATCTTTCCTCCGGTTCTCCGTCTTCCTCTCTCTCTCAAACACCCACACATGGATACACACACACACACACACACACAGAGACACACACACACACACATGCATTGCAGCCACCAGGCCCCAGTGTACCCAGTTTGCCACTGCCTGCACTGCAGTTGCTATGGAAACACCTGCATCTCTAGTAATCCTGTGAATAGGAAGCAATGAGCACGGCTTCAGGGGAGAGAGCAGCTTAACATTGCACCAAGTGGAGACAGTAAACTGGAGCGTGTCCCTCAGAAGGACACTCGACGCTGAGGTTCAGGGTGTTTTCTCAACATCTGGTCCGTGAAGGTGCAATTTCCTGAGATTTTAAATCTGCATTTTGCTTTTAATATGTTGCACGATGGATGTAATTTGGCCGCGTGCACTTAATCTCTTGCATCCTTTTGATTTATTATGCAAATGTGCAACTGTGCATGCATTGGGACAATGGCTTACATCATGTCACATATGTGCGGCAAAAACTTTGTGCCCACTTATTTCCTGGTCAGAAAGAGGCTGGACATGACTGGAGTAGCTATTTGCAGCTAAACCAAGTTAGCACCAGTAAAGATAATATCTTCATCTACAGTTGAAACTCTCAGTTTTCTATTAGTTATAAAAATGTGGATGTTTTCCTATTATGTGTTGGCTTGTGAATGATTTATATTCCTCACGTGTTGAAGTGTCACCCTCCCTCTGCGATGTGAAGCACTCACGATAACAATCACAAGTCCAATGTGGATTGAAATGTGAAGGCAGCAATAGACTCGGGGCTTAGATTATTATTATGTATGCAGCACCAATTACTTAGGGATGCTTTGTATAATTTTCTAATTTGCCTGCAGAACCCTTAGCCAAACATTAAACATGAAATTACGGCAGCTTTCTTTTGAACTTGTAGAATCCTCTTCTCGGCAACTTTAATTAAGAATGACTTGAACTTTTTTTCGATGGTGTTTAATTCGTGACAATTCTGGCGTCAACTGGGAGTTGTCGTACTATCATTATATATGATTATAATCATATCTTCCATTTCGAATTGTGATTGATTAAGATTTACATTTTCTCCATTACGAATTAAAACCTTTGGCTGTGAAGTCCATTTCAGATTCTTTAATCTAGTGAAACAATACAAACAAGACATTTATGATAAAAGCAGATTTAAAGGCAAAACCAACGAGGAGATCCTGTCCTCTGTGTTAATTGTAGTCAGTGTAGACACTACAGTAATGACAAGTTGTGCGACTGTTTCTTCTCACCTCTAAAAATTGTTCAAATGACACCCAGAGTCATTGGCTCAGCCCCAGCTGATCAGACCCACACACTCCATAACAACAGATTTGTTTTCCAAAGGAGAACAGACTTGCAAATTAAAGGCGTCCCACTATAATTTACTGTCGTCACTTTGCCTCCATCTGCCTTCGGAGCAGGTCAATGGGTTTGTCAAAGAAATGAAAAGTGGCGGCCGGTAATGCACTGCCGCAGCTGTGCCGGGTGTCTGCTCCTCCCTTTCCCCCGTATTGGAAGAAATGGGATTTGAAGTTTAAAAGGTAGAGAACTTCCTCGAACTTCAGGTGAGACCGAGGAAGTAAAGGTTTGGGAGTGATGGGGAAATAACGAGGAGTACGAATGGGAAGAAGGTGGAGACGGAGGATGAGATTGAAGTATGAGCACGAAACCTTCTTAATTGGACTCTGCAGTTTGGCTCGTTGTGAGGGAACTGCTGAGGTGTCAGCTGGTGATGACAGCCACTTATCTCTTTCCTGGCTAAGCTGCACACAACACGGAGTTTGCCATCAGTGAGAGCTCTCTGCACCCGCTACCTGCTGCCATGACACCAATCAGTGACCCCCGAGGAGCATCTGATCGCACAAGGAGAAATGACTCCAAGAGCAACAGAGGGGGAGAAGTTCAACTCAAGGAAAACACTTCTTCATGTTGCATCAACCCTGAACCAGCTCATCACGTCAGCTTTAAATGAGACGTATTCAGCTCATACTCAGGTTGATGATGTTAATTTGTGTTATGACTTGAAAAGGTTTGAATTATCTAATGGTCAGTAGAGACTTCAATTTCCGTATGTGTCCATTGCTGCAGCTCCTCTTTCAGCCTCTGTCTGAAACATTTGGTTGTAGCTACTGTCTCTTTAAGGCCCCGCCTCCTGATAAAGCCCAGTCTGCCTTGATTGGCCCACTCGGTTGTGATTGGTTAGCCAATTCCCGCCCATTAGGAAATGTCAGTCTCAGCTCCTGTTTAATCCGGCTTTGTTAAGGGGCGTTCCAAACTAGTGTTCAGTACGCTATTGGTTCAGGTGCTTTGTTATGTCATGTGACACCACGATGGGCGGGGCTTTCGACAAAGTGTTTCAGGAGGTTCTGTGTTTTTCTCAGTTCGTAAATTTGCCGAAACAGAACAAACAAAAAAAAACATTGGAATAACTTGAAAAGCCTCATTCTTTAAATGAGGAGTAATAAAACTCAACCTAATGTTTTGCCGTGTCATGATGACGCAGTGTTCCAGCTGTTCCATCGTGGTATTTGTAGGATGATGCAGGGAAAACGGACAAAACATCTGGGGCCATATCCATCAGTGTACCGCAGAACAGCACCTGTATTTTTAGCGTCAGTCGCTCTGTCAGTCGATCAGTCAGCTCCCAGAAACTTCCACTTCCACAGAGCTTCACCACTACAACGACCGTGAGCCTGTATCACTGTGAGTGCAGCTGGTTTAATGAAACTGTGGTTGTGCTGCTTTCATTATGAATCACAGGCTTGTTTCAGAAGCTCAAACAAAAGCTTGTCTGCTATTTTGACTGTGCTTTCTCTGTCAGGTAATGAAAGAGGAGAAATCCCTGCTAGGCTGAAGCAGTGGAAACCAGGGTGAGGCCTATAGTGGGATGAAAAAGAAAACCAGCAGCCACGGAGGCTTTCTGCTGTCGACTGAGACGTCCGTCAATCAAGCAAAACACGGTTCACAACAAACTCTCCGAGCAGAGTCGGTAAGGAGTTCTAATATCTAATTCTACACCGGGTGTTGGGGAGTTACTGATGCAGCCGTACAGCAGAACTGCAGCTTAAAGCCTTAATGAGACCACCATTAATATTTCATTGGAAAACACAGCTACATTCATTTAATTAAGACCACACAGCGGGGGTCCAGATGCAGAAGGGGGTCGGGCATAAGAAAATTAAAGAGAGGAAGAAGCTGGAACTACTTCTATTGAAAATGCAACACACTGCAATGGACTAGTTGACGTGTGCAATAGCAAAGTGTCACAACAGTCACAGTAAGTTAAGTGAGGGACTGTGTGATGCTTTTTGCTTTTTTCTGTACATCATAGACTGTGTCAGGAAATTCTAATGCAGCACAACACAGCGGTGAAATACTAGTTCGCTGGTCAGGGAGATAAAATCCCCCCTAGAATTATATTCCAGGAAGTTTTTTCTCATCCTCAAAGTTTCTCCCTGTACTCCCTGTACTTCCCCCCGCCCCACCCCCCGTCCTGGGGTTGGTGTTTCATCTCGAGTTCAGCCCCTGAAGAACCAGCCTCTGACTGAGCACTGGGATAATGCAGGGGCTTGTGTGCCAGCGTTGATAATAGCTACCACATTGTCGGCCCTTCAGAGGAATGACAGATGGCCCAGAGGCCGGAGCTTTAAGGTGTTTGTTATTTACATTTCCCTGTTGGATAAATGATTGGCGTAGGAAAGCCTGGATGTACACGAGGGGAAAAACAATGCCAGGAAAAAAAAACAAAGAGGAGATTATATAGACCTAGGATTGCAAAAACAGCCTCTTGAAAGATAAGGCCAGAAGAAAAGCCATATTCCTCTTCTTCTGGTTCCTGCTGCTCGCTCCTATTCTCACATCCGTCTAATCGATTCCGCTTTGTTTCATAATGATGTCTGAGCCAACAGCAGCGGAGACGCGGTGCAAATGGAAACTACAGGGATGAACTCTGCATGGTTACATTATGCCGGTTCCAAGTCGTCTTGCCGAAAGGAAGCAGCCGAGTGCTTCGGCTTTTTTTGTCCGTGCCTCCTTGTTTGTCCTCCACCGCAAATTACACATCTCTGCCGGGGATGATGTGGTGGGACGGCACCGAGGATACACTGCCTTATCTTAAAAGCCTATCACGCCGATTTCAGCATTCACAGACGCTGCTGCTCCCACTTAAGTATTTTAGTTTTGTCTCTTTCACCATTCCCACTTGATTTCACTCTCGGTTCCGTGGCTCCTAACAAAAGGAGCAAAGGGTTTTTGTTTCTGCGCGGCTGCTGCGCCGATGTGTCACAGATGTAGAGAAGAAGAAGAAGAAGAGCGGCAGAGCACCGAGTCCCGGGAGGCTTCTGACTTCATGCTTTGGAGGATGGTTAATCACGTTTGCTGAGTGGTTGACGCTGTAACACACACTCTCTGATTTTATTTTTAATTGAATGCTGTTCCCATTAAGTAAGCCGTTATCTTCACAGAAAAAAAAAACAGAACTAATATCCAAAGCCTTGGGATGAGAAGCATCACTCACACATGCATCTGATTCCACCCAAACAGCCGCATCAGAGGGATAATCGCTTCTGATAAATTAATCTCTGCAGTTTTTCTTTCGGAGCCCGGAAAACGCCGATGTAGCGTCAACACAAGCAGACGAGCAGCTTTGATTGTTTTCAAAGGCAGTCGAGGCCCGATGGCTGATTCCTAATGGCTGCAGAGGAGCTCGGGGGGGTTAGGGAGATTAACTTCAAACCTTCCCAGAATTCATTTAAGGATTTTTCTCTTCCTAATAACAGTGGTTGCCTCAAAAGCAAGTGATTTGTAGCTCTGTCCTGGGGTTTTGTGTAGTTGTGTAGTAGTACAAGGGCCCACAGACTATCGCCTGGGAGTCCTGGCTCTCCTGCGTCTTCACATCCGGAAAAAAAAAATATTGTTCCATCACATTTGACAGAGGACAAATCCGTGTGGGATTCTCCAACGCAAATATCCTGATTTAACTGAGCAGACGCATTGAAAACATGAATCAAAATCAAGTCTACATTATTCGCGTATGCAGTTAATAGCCTGTGGAGCAGAAGGAAAAGTGGTCATAAAAAAACCAGGGTTCTTACCTTTATGTAGATGAGGAGTGGTGATGCAACACAAAGAGGATTGTGAATTCGCCAGGGGAAGCAGCGTGTGGAGAGGGAGGAGAAACAGAGAGAGAATTAGAATTTATCACGGCAAATAATTATCTTTTCAGAAGATGCAGAGGTGAGCTCAGGCGTCTGATGTGTGTGTGTCTGCGATTGTTCTTGGGTGATGAAGGGGTTTTGATTTGAGGTGCAGCTGCAAACAAACCCACATGCACTAGATATACACGAGTCGGAGGCAGCAACACAAAAAGTGTGTGTTCATTACAGGGAGAAACTTTCACACAGAGTAGAAGAAAGGAGCAGAACTGAGGAATCACGGTTTTATTTAGGACCGAAACAAAGAGTGTCGATATTCCCCCGTCCCGACTGGGAGGATTCCAACAATAGCGCCCAACATGATTAATGTTCTTTTTACAGCAGTGATGCAAAACAGAAGTCTAAATCCAGAATCTAAATTTAGAATGATGGAAATGTGCAGAAAATTGGATCCAGACATTTTCCACAGTCTGCTTTAGAGGATTGTCTGGGTCAGACCTGTTCACAACAACAGGAACATTTGTTTTGTGTCAATCCCATGTTGTAAACATACACATAAACAACATGTTTCAGATATTTGATCTGACTTGGACATTTGCGATCTCACATTCAGACCCTCCGGAAGATTTCAAGAATACGTCTAAAAGCCTCAGTCCTGATTTCTAAAGATGGGTTTCTGAGAATCTGGGTTTTCAATTTATATCTCAAACTGAAGCAACAATTCCCCATCTCTCTGTTTATTATGAGTCACAGATGAAACATTTTGCCTTTGAAATTGCAGAGTTAAGTTATCCAGGCACAAGCAAGAAAATGACAAATAGGAAAAAAGCAGAAAACAGTCGGAGGAACTCTTCCAGCAGCTGATAAACAGAATCACAAAGCTGCCTGGATGTGAGGGAAAAGAAAGAGTTGTTGAAAGCAACCTTTACTTCTTCTGCAGAAGAACTCATTGTGAACCCAGAGGAAACCTCATATGATTCTTTAAAAGCACCGATATGCATTTCCTCTGATACAAACAACTGTGGCGTGGTGACCCTTTCTCAGTTTCTTCAGATGCTGCACAGACCTTCAACTCTATTTCCAGATGAGCAGCGGATTCCGATGGCGGAGATGTGGTTTGTGTGTGTGTGTGTGTGTGTGAGTGTGAGAGTCATACCGAGTGCAGCACTATGAGAGCACACACACTCAGCGGGAGGGAACCGCAGGAAAGTCAAGACAAAGGAAAACTTGTCTTTTCTAGAATCTCTGTGTGTGGGACGCCTGGAGGTCACGGAGGCAGGCTGCTAGTTTGAATCCCTGAATGGCAGAACAGCGGGGTTTGGTTGAGCAATGGAAAGAAAAGGAGAATTCTCCCTTTCCACAAACCACAACTTCCAGAGGGGTTGTCGAATGAGGCTCAAAAGTAAAAATCCAGTTCAATATAAGTTATAAGTTCATCTAGGTTTCAATTCATTTAAAAACACAGCTTTCCCTTCACATCATGTCTATCTGCCGACTGTATCTGTGCATCCCCTGAAGTCTGCTCTGCCTCAATGCTGTCTGCGATTCATCTCCTCATCACAACCTGAATCATGGAGGATGCACATTTTTAGATCTCACTGTTTGACCTGAATAATGCTCAACAAATTCCCAACCATGACAAACTCATCACTTGTGTGCTAATTGGACGGGAGATTCACTTCATCCTTTCATATTTAAAGACGTTCTTATAGTGTGCCTCAGTCAAATGCTTCTCCTCCATCACCACTAGGAGTCATCACACAGGAACATCTTGTCCCCAGAGCCTGTTCGGAAATTTACAAACTTGACTGTTGTACTGGAAGTTATTTATTTGGCTCCACATTCCAAAAAGACCAAAAACAAATTCCTTATCCGAAAGAGCACCTCAGAAATGACATTTTGCTTCGTTCTGACCTTCTTAGACTCTGTGAGGTCTACTGGTTCTGACAGGGTCAGTGTTTATGCTGGAAAAGGTCTACACTGTCCCCCTACTCTGTCTCTCCTACTTCCTTGTCTTGCTGTGTCCCTCCTGTTTCTAGTCTCTGTGCCTGTCTGCCCTGCCCCATGTTTCACCTGTGCCCAGTTCTCTATGCCTCCTCCATGTTTATTCAGTCTCAGTGGCCGTGGGTCGTCTCTGTCGGTTTGGCTCAGTCCAGTTTTATCCCTGCTCTGCTCTGTGTTGTTTCCTCTCCATGTTCTCAAGTGTTGAATGTGTTCTGCTGCCTGAGTTTGTGAGTTTCAGATTCCTGAGCTTCTTCTCGGTGCCAGCCAAAGTGCAACCAGAGACTGTAACCCACTTAAATAGCCTAAATCTTTCTGCACTAACTTACTCAGTCCAGTGAACTACCTCAACTCAACTGGCACTCATGAAAACTTCTCCTTCCCTTACACGTCTGTGCTGCTCCTTCTACAACAGAAACTAAAAGTTGTTCAGAAAGTTGCTGAAGTTGGTTTCACCTTCTGTTCAGTTCGTCTCAAACCAGCTCTGCAGGAGTCTGGAGGCTGTGGCTGCTCTTCCATCATCTGAAGCCACCGTCTGGTTCTTCTTCCTCTAATGTTTTAGGTCATTATCTGGCTGAAGGATGAATTCACCGACCAGTCTGTCTAATCCTGATATAAAGCTCCACTTCCTGCCGTAAGGTATATATTCTCCTGAGAGTTAATCAATGCTGGCTTTGCACTGACAGAGTTTGTACGAACAAAAAGTTAAGACACCTGTAACATATGTTTTCCGGGACGTGATTTTCTTACTGCAAATCTGGGAGATTAAAATAATAAAACAGGATGTGATGGTTATGAAGAACGCAGGAGGAAAAATGATGAAAAGAGCCAAAGCAGTCGAAAGAAAAAGGAATTGCCGCAATCTCTCTCTCTCTCGCTCTCTCTCTCTCTCTCTCTCTCTCTCTCTCTCCCTCTATTAAGCAAATGAGCTCTGATGAATGAGCCGTTATGAGCATCTCCTTCACATGTTCTGTACTCACGGTGAATTCTGGCATTTGAACACGAGCTAAGCAGCGTTCAGGGTCGACGCTCCGACCCGGGTGCTCAGTGTCACCTTCGGAGGCTGTTTACAAATTAATTTGAGTCATAAAAGATTCTCTCTCTCTCTCTCTCTCTCTCCACTGTATCTGTGAGATAATAAAAATGAGTGATGATAGAATTCCACAGCCGCTTCCTGGCGAATGCTCAAAAAGCTCTCGACTGTATTAAGAGCAGTGAATATAAAATGTGGTTGTTGACGGTGAACTGCAGCGGGTTGTGTCAAGACTATGAAATAAACGGGGACTGTGTCAAAGTCCAACATCTGGAGCAGAATGTGGACGTCATGCTGCCCACATGCAAAACCACAGAGATGCCACTAAGCCACTAAGAGTGACTGTCTTTAAGTCAACAAAGAAACGTTAGGGTTAGGGTCATTCAGATCCTATGGATTAATACTATGGGGGGGGGGGGGAGTGAAGCCTGATCTTATATTTGAGCAGATGATGCTGAAGTTTATATTTCTCTTTCCTTCCTTTCACACACACAACTTGTACTCATAACATTTTTTTAGAGTATAGTTTTACTTTTCATTACGTTTCTCATATTTGTTTACACTCCTGAAGTAGATGAGGTTGTACAATTTAACTGTAAACATGACCACAGAAAACAGTGACTAATCAATTTGTGTTGTGACACCGAAACTTGTGTCTGCCGCTGCACAGTCAGTGACAGACACACAAATAGAGCTGAGCACACTTCTGGCCTTTGGGAATCTATTTGGAACCCGAGTGTCAAACTGAATCTGTCAGCGCTCAACCGCACAGAGAGAGAGAGAGAGAGAGAGAGAAATGGAACAGTCAGAGCAGAGTGGTCAGCGCGGTGAGTTCACCCAAACTGACCCACGTGTTGGGGGGGGGGGGGGGGGAACTGCCTCGTTACAGAGGCTGTCACATGTCACAAGTAAGAGCTGGTGACAAGAAGAGGAGGGGAGCTGAACTGAGAACAGAGAAATGTTTACCAACAAACATACACAACTTTATCTTCATCTACAAACAAATATATTTGTTAGTTTCCCATGAAAAACTTTTGAGGGGCCACTCGTGTTTAGGTACTGATTTGAGACTTTTAAATTTGAATTATGAAAATATATGTCCTTTATAATACTTTTGATACTTTAAATGAAGTCATGAGTGAATAAAACACAACCTATATATGACCTTTCATATTGAAACAATATACAGCATATTTACTTATTTATGAATGTATTTTCATACATCCCTTTCATACTAACACACTTATATAATTCATATGCATTGAATCATTAACACTTGTATGTCGTGTGCTTGTACACACACACACACACACAGTCACACAGTCACACACACAGTCACACACAGTCACAGATGGCAGTGACCTTGGGAACAAGCAGGCGATCCATTTAGAGAGGGGGGAAGTGCTCCATCACTGATGGAGCGCTGGGTGGGACACACTCACTGTTTGCCAGCGGCTGGAGGTGTTGATTTTTCAAAGAGAGTAAACAGAATCTGACAATTTAATTAATTTATTTTTTGGGTAAACAAATGCCAGCCTGACACTCTCCACCGTCCACTGTCAGTGAGATGGAGACGTGCTAATGATGCTGCAGAAAAATAAAATATGAATCCACAATCTGATCACTCCTCTCTCTCTCTCTCTCTTTCTCTCTTTCTCAGCTGAAATAAATAATAATTAAAAATAGGGTAATATCGAAAAGGCACAATTTAGCTTGTGGCGGCTGCAGCTCCGTCAAGAGTTTGATCTTAAATCTTCCTCAGTTTGATTTGTGCCACGTTCGGCTCTGATCTGTGCAGCCGCCCCGAAAACAAGCAGACGAGCCCAGAGCCATCAACCCCATGCCATCACTCCACTCTCTGGCAGCCGGTTAGTTTGCTTTTCTAATTTGCCGACTGAACTCCGTTTGCATAGCAAGTGACGGAACCAGCACAACACCAGATAAAGCCGACGGACACGACGCTAATAACCAATCATTCAGGCCAATTAAGGGTTTGTTTGGCATTTGAATTGTTATATTAGAACCAGGTTATTAGAGGAGTTTTTCAAATTGTTATGGTTTTAATTGTTTGTGTGGAAATTGTTGGATTTTCACTTCAGTGGACTTGAGTTCCTGTGGATTAAGTACAGGGACTAATTGCTGTCCCTAGTAGCCAAGCATGTATCTTCAAATACAGCTTTAGCTTTTAAATCTGAACTTGGAGTTTCATTTTTAAGCTTTTTCTTATTTTGCACAAACAACAAAGTATCACAAACCAAAGCCTGGTGCTTTTATCCAGTCATGAGAAGAGGAGGCCGAGCATCAACACAGAAACAGGAAATCACTGGAAGTATGAGTTGTGTGGCTGCTTAAAGAAAATATATGTGATGTAATGATCAACTTACAAAACAGGAAGCAAACAGGAAATAAAAGATAAAACAGCAAATTCAAAACAAGAAAGTTACAAAACCCTAGAAGAGATCATCTTATATATATATAATGAGCCAATTGAAGGAAAGCCTTGCTCAAAGGCAGCACTTTGAGTCAATCAGAGCAGAGTAGAACTTTCTTCTGTGGCTTTTCAAACTGAAACTTTTGCCCTTCTGCCCACGACTTCATCTCTGGAACCTCTGGATCCGTCTGAGCACATTTCTGTTACACAACTGCTTTAATGTGCCTCCATGTTTACCCTCTTGATGTACAGCCTCTAGAAGAGCAGGTCCCTTGCTGCTCTGGCTGCGATGACTATCCTCCTTCCACATTTTCAAGTGATTATGGGCTGCACAGCAGACGCGTCTCCTTCAATTATCCTGACTGCTGAACAGCAGACTGCGCTCGCTGCGTTGTGCCATCACCCACAGAAGTCAAACTCCGAGACTCGCAGCTCACCAGATTGTTTTCTTCTTGCTCAGCAAGTGAACTGGCACCGAGCCCGAAATGCAGCAGAGGCCTATAGCTGGAAGAATAATCCCTTTCTTCTTCTCTCCGCTCTCAAGTGGGTAAAGGGTAAGTGGACGGCCAGACCCCGCCGATGTAAACCGACACTCTGACTATTAATCCAGATGTTGAATAAATCATAATCCCACTCCATTCTGTAGCGCAGCCGATAGTTCTTTAAAGTCATAATACCCTGAATTATTCACGTCCTCCCTTCTGAAGAGTAATTTCTCTCTGAATTATTGAATTCCGCAATTCCACCGGTCTGTTAATACAGCGACGGTGACTTCGACATCTCACATATTACACTTTTTCTTTTTTCTAGTATAATTGGAGAACCGCTCTCAAGTCCTGATGAATTCCGTTTGCCGTTTTGAATCATACGACACATCACTCATTGTGAGGATTAAGGGAATATTTCACTCTGGTGTCGCCTTCTCTTCAACGTGCTCCCTCTCCGTGTCTCGTGGACGTGAGCAGCCCACAGTCTGCTCAAGTGTGTCATTTGGACTTCCTCTCACTTTTATGGTAAACGGAGAGTGACTACTAGTATTGCCTTGGAAAATACAGCGACACAGAAACAGCGTGGGTGCCGTTTCTGAAGTCAGGAGTACATTGCACACAAATGTGCAACTGGTGGAACAACCGCAGCTCTGATAGGAAACCAGATGTAGGTTCACTGGGGCGTCCAGTGTCCAGCGAGTCGGGCTGCAGCCTTGTGCCCAGATAAGAAGCCTTAAAGGCAAAGATGCTGCTATTTTCTCAGACTTTTATTTTGAAATCAGAGCTGAACATGCAGAGGAACCTCCAAAATAATCCAGATGATTGTGGCACTACCCAGAGTTTCCCTGTTGTGTTGTCACCTCACAAATTTCAATCCCCGCACACAAAATAAAAACGAGAAATGTTTTTGACAGATTTTTTAAAACATATTCAAGCTCCAAAGAGAAATAACCCTCCTCAGAAAGACAAGTTTTATCTCCTAAATCTTTCACTTCCACTGCTGGCACCATTTTGAGAACAGCAAAAACCCTCCATATGTTGTTTATTGCATAGAACACATTCATAATATATATATATATATTTTATAACAGCACTCTACAGGGGCTGCTAACTGGGCTTCGGCTGTTTGGCGTCATTGCCTTTGTTTGACAGTCTGTTTAAAAGAGGAAGCCGCACATCAAACGGCTTAATTAAGCTGAACTTGTCTTGTGTGGGACCAGTAGCAGGAGTTGTGCTCTAAGCATCTCTGCTAACTGGTCTCCTGGTACTATAGATGTTTAAGGACATAATTAGAGAAACCTGCAGCGTCGTAAAAACGTTGCCAAGACTGAAGTTACCCCAGTAAATCACTGGTAATGGTCCGTGAGCCCAAAATCAAATTCTCTTTCTTGACATTCCCTGCCAAATAACCTTGATTAGCGTTCACGTAATTTGTATACAAAACTCATTATACCTAATTTTTCAAGTGTGGTGCCCCCTGCAGAGGTCTGGATGGAGACCTGCACTGGCGGCTGCACAACCTTGGATATGGACATGTGGATATCTCACATATTTATCCTGTAATCTGTTTCTGACCACATAATAACAATATTTGTCCTCAAGCATTATGCATTTGCTCCAGTATTAAAAGCTCAATTTGTAAAGTAGGAAACATATATGAGTTAACATGGACGTGTGACTAGAGAGACAAAAACTAGCAATGCTCAAAGTAGATCAATCTTAAATCATTCCAATATACAACAGGGACAAACTGAGCTGGACATGTCTCTGATTGACAGGCGATCTTTGTAATTTATAGAATATCTGAGAGTGAAAGGATCCTTACGAGAAACAGCAGCTTCAGAAAATGAAATTCTGAATCCGATGCAGCTCAAACGTATTGATTTGTCCTTTATGCATTTGATTAGTTGAATGGATTCAAACATGAAATACGACGGGTCTGCATTGGTGATGGAAAAAAAAGAAAGACTGAAATGTTGAGCAGGAAGGAGCCGGGGGTAAAGAAAAGCCTTGCAGTGGTTTCACGGAGTGCTCGGCTCCCAGAAGCTCCCCGTCATCGTGCTCATGAATATGAATGATGCTTAACCCCTGGGAGGAGAAGCTGTCATGTCTGACACAACTGCAGCACTGGCAAATTTCTCCAGACAGATCCAAGAGCCTTGACAACAGGGTGTCCGGCACATATTGGTGATTCAGCGAGTCTGCACTTTAACAATCCAGTGAAACCTGTTTTTTCCTCTTTAACCGGCTGTATTTTCTTTATCCCGCATTTGTGAGGCGTTCATGTTAAACTCTGGGGTGAAGGCAAATGGATTCTCTCTGAAAGAGCTGTCCAATTATTCTCTCGACATTAAATGTGAATGAAAGGAGCTGGGTTTACGTGTAGAGGTTGAGCCCCAGCTTACTCAATATATTAAAAAAGATGGACGACATAACGGCTTCCGAAAGTCAGAGTTTATTTATTTAAAGGAAAGTCTCAAAGCTGAGAGCAGAGACTGGCTCGTGATTGGTCGAAGCACGTGCACCTGTCGGACCTCGATACTGCATCCCTCCATCACTACGGCTCCAAATGGGAGGAAGTCAATGATTTACAGAAACGTGAGTATATGCAAGAAATAAAAAGTTCACAAAGTCGTTGTCAGACTTTGAGATAAAAAAATATTCCCTAAGATGGAAATTTTACCATTTAACCTGAGCACACAGAGACAATGGAAGTACAGGCCCATTCCACACCCGGGAGGTCGGTGAACACACTCTGAGCAAACAGCTGCTCGACTTGGCAGCTTGGATCCATTTATCACACACTCTAAAAAATAGATTTGCTCATACAAACGTGGAAATAATTCCATTTCTGTTCAATCAGTGAGTTTGACTTAAGCAAAGAGGCACTTAAAGAAAGAGGAGAAGCTGTCGGGGGGGTTTTCAGGTTCAATCCCACGTCTTTAAGATAAAGAGAAATCCTCCTGACGCCTGTAGTTTCAAGGTCTCTGCCGACCAAACAAACACACCATGTTTTTTTCATAAGCTGGTTATGTGTTTATAAAGAAGTCAAAGAAATCAACACATCTCAAATTCAAAGCCTCCGTCTGCAAAGGGAACTCCAAGGATTTGACTTCAGCTCGGGTGGCCCCTGAGGAATGAGGATGATGATGATCACTGGACCACAAGTTGGAAAGTGGAAAGGAAAGAACCTCTGGGGGAATGCACCGGGAGTCAGAGAAGAGTTTAACTCAGCGGACCTCTGCAGCCGGCTCTTCATCTGCGCTGGAGGCAAACAGATCGAGGCCTCGCATTAGCATAGCACACCTGATTCCCTCGAGTGAGGAGAGAGAGTCTGACGTTAGACGAGTGCAACGATAAATCAGTCGAGTGCTTTTAGGTACTTCAGTGGTGACATGATTAATTGATCACGTGTTCTCCTGGATATCGTTAATGTTTTCTTCAAATGCCTTTTTTCAATGGAGCCTGGTGATGTGAACATTTTTGACGAGAGGTTACTCAATGGACTAAAACATATGTACTGGTGCAAGTTCATGTACTTATACAGGTGTTAACTTTTACCATGAAGTTTCTGTGATAGAAACTACGGCTAAAATGGCAATATGCATGTTTTATTATTATGATATCACCTCTAAGCATGATCGTGCAAAAACTACTTGACAAATTTTATTGAAGCTTAGTGGAAAGATGGAGTTTGAGCAAAGAATGAACCCATAAAAACTCCATAACTCTTTCTTTAAACTCTATTAACATGGAAAATATTCTCCAGAAGATAATGCAGATATCTCAATCTTGAAATAATCAGGTATAGAATCTATGGGGACCGTTGGGCGAGCGCTCTTCAAGCCCCCCCCCCCCCGCCCCTTTTAAAAGGAACCAAGGTCTGGAGAACAGATCCCAATGTCAGACACGATAGATCAAAAACCGATGGAAGTCACAGAGCATCAACACGCCTCTGATTTACAGAGAGGTGCACCTGCCACCATGCTGTTGCCCAGGGGCGTATCTGGCACAGAGCAAAGCAGCGTGTTCCCCTTGATGCCGACTGGCAGAGGATGGAGCTCGACTCAGACAAGATGGAGACACCAGAGGAACAAAGTGAGGACCGATTCCGGGGACATTGAAACGCTCAGTCGGGCTGGCAGAGCTTGAAAAGTCCAGGCTTTGCCCTGGTTGGATGAATAGAGACAAATATGTTGGCGTGGAAGTTATCAAATAACACAACCTGGGGCGTACTTTGGTTAAAAAACACACAACAACAAGCAACAACTATCTTGACTAAACAAAGCCGCAGAAGATGGAAAAGATGATTTTGGATTCTAGGAAATCAATACACAAAATGTACTATGTGTTTTAAAAAAGGAATTGACACAGGTGTAAATGTGTTCTCCAGTCAGTGTTTGGTTTTTAGCAGGGACATATCAACGCACTAATGAGCAGCTTTGTTGTGACACTTCATGTTCGGCACGTTGTCGTTGTGTTGCTGCTGCCGCTTCCTGTTTTTCTCCCTCTCGCTCGCAGGAAGAGCTTAGGATCATTTCTGTGTTGATAGGCAGGAGGCAGGTAGAATTCACTGAGGGACGGAAGGGAAGGGAGGATGTGAAGTGGATGAGTGTTTGTGCGAGCGAGGGATAAGCAGGGGCCTGGATATGTGACAAGAAACGGGATCAATGGGAGGAAAAGAAAAGAGATAGGGAGGAAGAAAATCCCAGAGCTAAGAAACGACAGATGCTCCACGGCCAGCAGAGCTCCACCTCCAACACAAACATGGATGAGGGATGATGGTTTGAGAGCGTGGGGGGGGTGGAGGCTGAACTGAGTTGTTACCACAGACCTATCTTCTGCAGCACAGGACGCTGGTCATGTTATAAAAGCCCGAGAGCAACACAATATATCTGAGAGACAGAATAAAGCCGGAATAAAAATGGTTTAAAGAGGACAAGGTGATATTTTGGTTTATTCCCATTTGTCCTGCAGCATTTTTGACAACATGGCATCAATGCACAAGGTTTTTATTACACATTAAAAAGACCATCTTGTTCTGAAACTCAAAATATCTCAAAGTTTAAGTTTCAGATCCTACCACATGTTGCTATTCCGTGTGCATTTAACGTTTTTACACAGCATTCATCAACAAATGCACCAATAACTTCCCTATGAGTAATATTTGCTAAAAGTTACAAAGACTAACATAAGGAGCATTATTTAAAGTGAGAGTTAAATTAAATTAATCTGCACCAAATTGCACAAACTCATAGATATCAGTCTCTTAAATATTATATTTTTCAGCCAGACCCATGAATCATTCCCTGGGAAATCTGTGAAACCCTCCGTGATCAGATTAATGGGTTCCTTTCAGACCCACGTCCCATCTTTCCACCAGGTTCTGCAGAAACAAACAATCCAAAAAGCACAGGGGGTGAAAACATAACTTCCTTGTTGGAGGTAAATATACTGTAGTGTTGTTATTTGCCGTCTCGCTGGAGTCACGACAACTTGTGTGTTTTTTCAGGTCTATTTCAAACTTGGATAATCTCACATTCACGTCTTTTACTTCCCATCAATCTGAACTCGAAATGAAACTTCTCAAGTATAAAAGATAAATAAAAAGAACAGTCGCTGTGTAATGAACTGTGGTGAAAATTACATATTCACGAAAAACCCCATATAACGCCCGGCACACAATCTAGAGCAGGACAACAAACATCCTGTGCAATTGAGTGTGTCTGTTTGTGCGATCCTGGTGAACAAACGTTGTGTTGCATAGGAAAATGAAGTGTTTACTGTCCCTGGCAGCTGCAGCCGTTAGTTTTCGGCTGAATGCAATGAGAGGGAAAAAACGAGGCACTTAGCACGAGCAAGAATAGTCACGTCAGCTGAGGACAGAGAAAGACAAGAGGGGGGGGGGGGGGGGACGAGGACGAGTGGGACCTTTGCTCCAGAGAGGCAGAGCAACAACGAGCCCTAAGGGAACGCTGAGGAGCTCTGGCTTCAGCCCGAGCTGAATCAAACCTGCTGCTCTATTATCAGCTGGTTCTTTTTTAATCTGTTGAAATCTCATCGCTTTAGAGGAACGCCGCTGCTGTCGTCACCTTCTGTTTCTGCTGCACGACCACTTCCTTTGCAATTTAACAGATATCTCTATCAGAGAGGAAGAGGAGGAGGAGGAGGAGGAAGAAGCCTCAGAGCACTAACAAGGAGATGACAAATGGCTTCAAGCTTCACGATCCCATCTCTCAGACTGAGAGCACGAGACGTCCCGCTGGAGGATTTCCTTTTGACCATGTTTTGTAAAGATAACTATCTCCTCCTCCCCCTCCCAACACACACACACACACACACACTCCCAAATGTGAATAGACACTGCAATGAGATTTTAATCAGCCAGAAGATGCAGGTTCTCTTAAGGCTCATATGTGCTGAACTCACAAACAGAATACCAAACGGAAGCTAGTCCAACATCCAATAACTTTTCGAGGGCAGACTTATGAGTTCGTGGGAGACTACAGGTATTCGCTACGTCACGGGGGGGGGGGGGGGGGGGGATTTACCTACTTCCTTTTATTAGAGGTGAGTCACTATCTCCTCCACCGTTCACAAGTTTGTCGTTGTTTGAAACTCTCGAGTATTTATTTGACAACCGTTCCAAACTTAAAAAGACGGATTGGAAATAAGTGGACAGTGAAGGCATGAATGAGTCTTCAGGCACAAAACTGTCACCGACTTTTTTTTATTTTTTTTATCTCAAAGTCGATACCGTCATGAGATATTACACATTACATCCAGACGTGGTTCTGATCAACTAATGGAGGTCGTCTGTTTGACATGCTGTTATCTGCGGAGCCGGGACGATAATGGACTCTTGTTCGTGGGAATAAAGCAAACAGAGCTTCTGATGTCCCCGGTCACAGATGACGAGTTATTGATAAAGTCATTATGTTGTCTCGCATTAGTCAGGCTAGGTGTGTTTATGATAAATGACACGAGGGGAAATTGGCAGAGGCTGTCTCGAGTTAGCGTGATGAATGACACCAGCCGTCTTCCTGTCCGAGGTGTCTGATTATCTGCTGCATCGATTCACTCACGCTGTCAGTGGGGGGGTGGAGGGGGGGTGGGGGGGGGGGGGCTGCTTTCGGGCCTTCAGCTCATAATCTGAAAGCATCACTGAGAACACTTTGTTTATACTTTGATTTCACGAGTGATGTGTGAAGGGTCGTCTGCCTGCGTCGCTTTGTGAGTTTCTGTTCAACCGAGTCAGAAGAAGATTGAGAAGTCGGCTGTGATACTAAACCTCACAAACAAAAAGTCCCTGTGATAGGATTTCTATTTATATGAGTTTTTATTTTTACTGTTTATGATTTAATACATTCACATATCCAAGAAAAGAAGAGAACATGACTAAGCCAGTAATTATGTCTCATGTTCTCATAATATCAGGGACAAAGGGTTAAATAAAGAGAGCTTTATATTTCCCTTTCCTCTTCATGGAGGTTTGACGCACAGGTTTTTTAACATGAGTCATAAAACCCGGAAATCTAATTTTCACAGTAGCTTGTTTCACTTTGCTTCCAGGCCTTAGCTGGACTTTGATGATGATGATGATGATGATGATGATGATGATGATGATGATGATGATACATGTCTAATATGATGGTCACAACATGACCAGTAACCTGATTCTGTTCTTGGTTCTTTGAGTTTCTCAGCAGCAGAAAAAACAGTCATGGTTTTGGGGTCATTGCTGGTTTGCAGCAGGGCCACAGTTTCTCATACTGGTCTTCCATTTCCAGTAAAGAGGAGTTTCTCAATAGAGAGCTAAACCTGGAAGATAAAAATTCTAGAGGGAGAATTTATCTGGATTATTAAGTCGGTCATTGTGCGGTTTAATTAAGTAACTCACGAGATTCCAACCATTGAAGTTGTAAGAAGAATACTTGGATTTAACCTTCGCCCTCGGAGAAAGTCATCATATATTGCACACGCAGCATTAAAAAGTTCCTCCACCTGATTAGGTTCTGAATTCAGTTATTACTTTTTGATTAATTCTTCATCCCGACTCTTCCCAAATGAAATTAAAAATATTATAATAAAATGAAAGCAATACAATACTTGCTCTAATGAAACTGTAAAAAAAATAAATAATAAACTCTTTATTTTCTACTCAAAGGAGGAAATAATGAAATCTCTGATCCAGACTGTATCTTAAAAACGTGGCAGTGAGCTTGTGTCTCTGCGCCTCCGGTACAATGAAACTCCTCTGAGCCTTGTTAAAGTTAGAAGTATCGGCATTCCATTAATGGCATATCTACGTGAGTGTGAATTATGATGAGGGCCACCCTGCCAAACAGCGCTTCACTTCAGCTAAAGGTGTTTAGAGACCAGTGGTCTGCTCAGCTGCCTTTTCCCCACAGGCCTCCAGGGGGAAGC
The DNA here is from genome assembly GCF_947347685.1 of Pleuronectes platessa. NCBI lineage: Eukaryota > Metazoa > Chordata > Actinopteri > Pleuronectiformes > Pleuronectidae > Pleuronectes > Pleuronectes platessa. Next base: position 4,089,839 of record NC_070640.1, on the reverse strand, counting down.
AGTAAATCTAGTGTTCCTTCATTTCCTTTATTCTAACAGAGAAATGTGCGTGAGGTAAAAAAACACGACCTGACTCAGACTTAAAATATGGCGCTTGGTAATTCAGACAAAAAAAAGGACGGGATTTATTATTAAAGAAGCTTATTCAATGTAGAAGAGGTCAAAGGTCGTCGCTGTGATCATGGGGAATAAAAGCATAAATCATCTGCTCTCTACAGGAGAGTGGATTCCAATAACTCAAAGTATGTCCATCTGTTAAACGCACACATGACGCGGGAGTAAGCAAAAGCCGTAAAACGCCGACTGGCTGTGGACGGGGTCTCGGAAAAAAAAGTCTGTTGGGATAATTAGTGAGTGATTTACGAGCTGCTGAGGGCGAGATGAATGCAGTCGCAGTGTGAACTGTACACACATCCTCCTGGACTGTTAACGATGTGTAACACAAGCAGCGAGCGGCTGCACTGCAGCGGGGTGACGAGACGGGAGCGTATGTTTCTCACCCTGAAGAGCAGCTTGACGGCGTGGGACGTCAGACGCCTCTCTCTCTCTCTTTCTCTCTCTCTCCCTCCCTCTCTCTCTCTCTCGCTCTCGAACGACAGCACTGATAGGCGTCTGTCAATAAGGCCAATCGAGTTTCTTCTTCACTCTTCCAGGGGACACTGGACTTTATGTAATGGATCACAACAGCTCTTAAACCACTGGAACCACTGAGCTAATTGTGCTGCCAGAAGGCGGGTGAAGAGCTCAGGGATGGTTTCCCAAGTGTGCCGGATTCATGAGTCAGCAACATAAATTGTAGAAAATTAAATTTTGGGGAATAGATGCTCAGGTTGCAATTAAACTATGTCTTTTTGAGTCATTATTGTGATTTGTATTGATAAGACCAGGGAGCATGAGCAGTGACACATCAAAACCAACACGATGAGGCACCAACTAGCTGACCTGCTAGTTTGGGCAACTCTCACTTGTCCTCATCCTCCAAATAAATAAAAAAAAAGACCCAAAAATATTGTAAACTTCATTTAAAAACAAAGATGGAGGGTAAAATAATCAACCAAACTCGAGTCGAGTCAAAATTAGAAACACAAGAACTGAATTCTGTCCCTGGTTTGCAACTAAACCCACTGGTCGTCCCAGCTGTGTAATCTAGCTTCTTCCCAGTCTCTCCATTACACCATCACCAAAATGTGGGTCAGCAGTTTCACATGATGGGATTTTCATGTGGCGTCCACCAGACTGTGTGCTTCTGGTTCATTTCCATTGCGTGTGCAAGTCGTGCATAGTTGTGTGTCCTCACGGCTCGTTTGAGAGATGAATCAGTGGGAGGCGGTTCACAGTTGGTCACATGACTATAGATCAAGGCACGATGTGGATACACAGCAGGTATATTATATTCAGCTATAAAAACATGTATTTCAAGTATATTGTTGCCTCGATTGTATGAGTCAATTAAAGATAATTACACAGAGTCCCCACAGCCCTACAGCACGTCATAGAAATATCCTTAGGCCCCCTATTAAAGTGGAGAGCCGATTCAATTAAGATGTTTATGACTTATAGAAATCCATTTGCTATTGATGGGAACATAAGTATGATAATTAGGCTGCACATGTAGAACAGCCCTGCTGGAGTAGAGGAGCTGCGGTTATGAAAGATTACAAATGACAGCGGGGCCTTCCCGAGGCATGAGTGTGGCTGTGGAGGGGCGGGGGGGCGGGGGTGATGTGGGGATCAACTTTACATTCCTAAGGCAAACACAGGCATCGCCCGGGTGAATCTACAGTACATCTCCCGCGCCTCAGCCCCGCTGGGCCTCCCCTCCATAAAAATGAGACAACTGCCTTCATGGCAGACTGGAAGGGGAACAGAAGCAGCTTCCTGTTGCGACCAGGGCGCGTTATTTACCCTTGGATGCTGTCAAATAACTGCGGAGTTTATCACTTCCTCCCAGAGTCCCAGAGGCCACCTCACTAGTTTATACTGATGAAAAAAAACAAACATGAAAATCCTGCTAAAAGGCCTTTTTGAGTGTATCGCAGTGAGATCATATTCGAGTGAACGCCGGCGACACAAAGGCGGGAGAGGGACGAGCACTTTGAGGGAATAAACTCATTACCACACAGGCTGATAATCTGTGATCATTGTGCTCATGGCTTGGCCTGAGGCGTGCATATTAAGCGATCATCACCGGCTGGAAGCCTGAGCCCAGGAGAAGGGCCTTAATTCATGTCGGGTGGACGAGCTCCATTCATTAAAACGCCTTGTTCCCGGTGAGGGACAGTTTCCTCGCTTCTCCTCGGGATCAATAGCGGCTGTATTACAGAGGGAAATCAGGGGGTTGAGTAGAGAGGAACCCCGGATGCTGGGCAGGGGAGGGACTTATAAAAGATGACTAATCAATTCTTATTCTGTGTGGTGTCCTGCTTGTAAAACACCAGCTAATCACCCACACAAGATAGAGAGGAAATCATTGTTTGGAAAGCCACAAGCTCTCGGGCGTCACTGACATTCATAATGGATTTTTCTCTCCCTCCCCAATAACATCTCTTGGCAACTACTGGCAGGGCTGCAATGCTTTTTAAGTGATTTAGGAAAAGTTGGTTCTCAAGTCATCTGAGTGCAAAGGAGAATAGTGACACCACGGCTGGGACTGCAAAACTCTACTTCTGAATTATTAGTTTTGGGAGTTGCGTCTGAAATGATTGAAGTTTTAAGCTCAGTTTCATTGATTTGATGTTTGGTTCTTGATCAAGATTATATTTGTGAGTTGGGCGAAACAACACAAGACTTGAAATCATCAGCTCCACATCAAAATCATGTTAATGTAATGAGGAGGTTTAGTTTCAGCTCCTTATAGAGGATAGATTTAGTGTAAGTTCCATCTTCTTGCATCAAAATGTCAGTTTTTCACACAAAATGTCATAATCATAATAAAATAAAACATAAAATGCAGTTAAAGTACAGTGGAGCTACTAAATAGATCCGATATTAGGGATTAAGAAATGTCCAATACACAATATCATAAATGGAACAATAAACATTTATCTTTACGTGACGTATGAAGTATGAATCTGTAAAGTAAATGTTTTCCAATCAGCGCATCTCATCAAACATAAAAGATAATACTGATACTGATACATCTGTGAAAGGCTCAAGTACTAAATGCACTGTAGTTGTTTTCTTCAATGACCATTCGCTTGTTTCAGGAGTTATGAGTAAAGGGATTTTGTGATGTTTATTAGTCCAAATCTGGAAAAGGAATAAAGAATGGAACTAAGTATCGATCGGCAACAATTCTAACATGGACGATGGATTTTATATCTCTGCTTTCCCACTGAGCAGAAAGTGCTGTGAATCGTCCAGTAGACTGCAGCAGCTCCGTGAGCCTCCTCTCTCCCGCTCTTGTTTAGCTGAATTAATGGTTTAATCTTTTTTATATGGCCCATATTTATCAGCCCAAAAATTAAAATTAAAATCGTCCCCTCTGCTTCTGAGCCACCCGGTGCAAACTGAAGGGATCAACCTCCTCGGCTAACATCTCTCTTATTTAAGCAGGAGCTAAATGGATGAGCTATGGCTGGAGGTAACACACACACGGTTGATGATCAACACAAGTGACAAGTGAACAACAAATAAATTTGTGTTTAAGGAAGGAGAGAGTGAGGAGAGGACAGAAGGAGGACAGAGAGAGGACACAGTGAGGACAGAGCGAGGACAGAGCGAGGACAGAGGGAGGACAGAGCCAGGACAGAGGGAGGACAGAGCGAGGACACAGTGAGGACACAGTGAGGACACGGTGAGGACAGAGCGAGGACAGGGCGAGGACAGAGGGAGGACAGAGGGAGGACAGAGGGAGGACAGAGCGTGGACAGAGGGAGGACAGAGGGAGGACAGAGGGAGGACAGAGCGAGGACACAGTGAGGACAGAGCGAGGACAGAGCGAGGACAGAGCGAGGAGAGAGCGAGGAAAGAGCCAGGACAGAGCGAGGACAGAGCGAGGACAGAGCGAGGAGAGAGCGAGGACAGAGCGAGGACAGAGCGAGGAGAGAGAGAGGACAGGGCAAGGACAGGGAAAGGAGAGAGAGAGGACAGAGCGAGGATAGAGCGGGGACAGAAGGAGGACAGGGCACAGAGCCCGGACAGAGAGAGGACAGAGCGAGGACAGAGCGAGGACACAGTGAGGACAGAGCGAGGACAGAGCCAGGACAGAGAGAGGACAGAGCGAGGACAGAGTGAGGAAACAGTCAGGACAGAGCCAGGACAGAGCGAGGACAGAGGGAGAGGACAGAGAGAGGACAGACCGAGGACAGAGCCAGGACAGAGGGAGGACAGAGGGAGGACAGAGCGAGGACACAGTGAGGACAGAGGCCGTTATGCGTCTCTGGTCTGATGCAGGCGATACGTTGGGCTGTAAACACAGCCAGATGAGACGGGAGGAATGATGTAGTGCACACATCTGAGATTGCATTGCAAATGTAAGCTGTTCCCTTTTTTTTCCTGGGGAGAGAGAAAATAGCCGAACATGACAAAAGATCACAGGAATGCTGCAGCTGATGTAAATGATAGGTTCACCGTTTCCAGCCGGGAGCTTATTAAAATGCTGTTTCACATTATTTATCACCGCGCGTCGCACAAATCTGCTGATGGCTTTGAAAGAGAGACTGCTTCTATAAAACCAGGACGTTAGAGCCCATCCTCTGCTGGAATCAGTCAATCTAATGAACACAATCTAACTTTCTTTTTAGATCATATTTGATATTGTCGTAAAAACAGTTCAATCTGGTGTTATTCTCCATTTTTCAACTTCAAATTTACAGTAGGTTTACAGAATTGGAAAGTTTCTGTTGATCCGGTTATTAGATTGCTGTTGCTGCTCAGTTTAAAGTCGTCATACTCAAGACTAATGCAAAGATGTTGTCCAAAGTCAGATAAGATTTGGCTCAAACTACCCCCCCAACCCTCAAAGGACAGGCAGTATCGAAAAGGGATGGAGGGATGGAAGGAGGGATGTACTTCGTTACTTTCACTTTATTTATTTTAAAGATTATTTATGAACGATTGTAAGAAACAACATCTGAAAAGATTTCGATTGAAAACAGCAAATTGATCCTTTAAGAAATTCTTGTCTCGTTGTATTCATAGTTTTTTCAAAATAAAAGCACAGACAACGACATTAGAAATGTAGATAATATATCGCAAAATTAGTTTCCACCATCAGTCTTTCCACCAAAAGCTCTGAATATGGAGCCTGAGCTGCAGATTGAGCCCTCCCCCCCGCCCCCATTTGCGACTCACAGTTTCACACTCGACCAGGGACACGTACATCAGAAGCAGATGGGCTTCTGGGAAGTTTCCTGTAAAATACTGTACTCTGTCAGAATAATGTGATTGTCATATGGTTTGGACAGGTGGTGAGAAAGCATGGGCATCATTAATATATTTTTTAAAAAAAGGAACATTTGAATCTCTCAGAGGGAAATTCTATTGCAGCAGCTGAAACATTAATAAGACAAAGCATATGAGACAATGGAAAACGCCACTAAAAAAAGCAAAAAATCACATATAGCAGTGGTTATTCTTCCTCCTCATCTTCATCATTCACAGACAACTCCGGATGTTGAATCTCAGATGAGACGATATTGTTCATTTGAAGTGAGTTTTTTGTTGTGAAGCTCTTTCAAAACGCACCAGTACGCCTCGGGACTGGGATCCCGCCGTCACTCAGAAGACCAGTAATGCTGATTCAGACTCAGGTTTTGATCATGCAAACGCTACATAGCACAATGATGAGAGCAGCAGCTCGGGCCGAGAGCTTTTCACCACTAACCACGTGGAATTCTCCGATTTCCAGCGTGCACTCATTTTTCCTTCATGTCTGGAAAAGTCAACACAGCATAAAATGGGGAATGAGGTATTCCAGATGAAGTTTCTCCTCCTCCTCCTCCTCCTTCTCCTGCTGCTTCTTCTATGAGCTCAAAGATGATCTGCTGCCTCTGAGGCAAAGTGCAAGTTTTACCCCTTTAATGCCATTTTTTTTTTCAATATCTGTGCAAAAGCAAATCCGAGTAAGCCGTTCGAAATCACAACACTATCCTGGCTTCCGTGCCACAAAGCTCTTCAAAGTTCCCTCATGCGAGTTCTCAAAACGCCTTGGGTAGCAGCACGGAGACAAGAAAATAGAACCGGGCCTGGACTCAGTCGGACAATATTATGACTGGAACTCAAAGAGTTATTTTGAGGCATGCAAGATTTATTTGTCTCTGCAGCAGAGAGGGGAAATTAAGTTCTTGTAAAGGAGTGAACGAACTTTGGTTATAATCTGATATATTCCATGCAGGAGGAAGGGGGGGGGGGGGGGAGCAGCGCACTAATTAGAGTGAGGGTATGTGTCCTTTAAAGTGGAGCATAATGTTCCGAGACTCTTTCAAAGTCTTGGACCCTCGTAGCCTTGGGGTTCCATAAATAAGTTTTGTGTCTGGAGCTGCGTGGAGTTAAAGTTTAATGGAATAATATAAGAGTGTCTCCATCAGGAGGAACACTGCAGTGGTTATTTGATAAAAAATTGAAATCAAATCGACGTTGGTTTATTTTTTACAGCGACCTCCACCTGACCCTGAACTGACCCTGTTCACATGTGGTATTAACATTCGTCCTGAGTGATCAGATCAGTGTAAAAGCAGAAGTTATAAATGCACCCAAAGGCAGATTTAATGTTTCTTGAGCTCCGATCACTCAAGACCTCATTCAGAGGTGGTTTGGGACGAATGGGGCCACTTTCTTTTTTTGCAGTATTAACTTGAACGGGGTCCTGGGCCACATTTGGACGACTGCCTCCTCAAGCTGTTGTCCTCTGATGTGCTGCAGTTTCACATTATCAACACTGACCGTCCAACTATTGGTCTTATGGGTACGATATTTCTTCCATGGTAGAAAATATGGATCCTAGCTTCAGTTGCCTAAACACAACCAGACCTCAAACGACTCATTTTTCCTCCGTGGTGAGAGGCCTTTCCCGCCTGAATCCCAATGTGGCCCCTTCTGTGAGAAATCATTACTCAGCACGCTTACTCATAATGAATTCAATCTTTGGAATGAAGTGCAGTGGCTCCTAATCAGAGATGACTCAGCGCTCGGGTCCACAGAGAGAGCTTGGACCGGGCCTTCACTTCTCTTTTCTCTGCTTCTGGCATCTCGGAGCGTCTGAATCACAGACTGCCGGAGGAGCGTGCACTCACAGAAGCTGATGTCATCTTGCAGGATTCTTTTTTGTGGGGGTGGCTGTTGAAGTCGAGATTATTTCCGTTAGTTCTCGCTGCCATGAGGGGGCCACGAGCGTGCAAAGCTGGCAGACACAGCTGCTGGTTTCCATCCTGGATTCTGCTTAGAGGAGCCGTCATGGAGGGGAAACTGGTAATGTGAGACTTGCTAATGTCACACACCATCACCCCCAAAATACTTCAGTTTAATTCTCTGGATGTCTCAACTGAACACGATTCTCGTTTTTCTACTGGACGGATATTTCACAGTGAAACCAGTTTTGATTAATTTCATGTAGAAACACCTCAAAGCTTCGAAGAGGGTTTGGTTTCTCAAAAAAATGTAATAAGGCTCATTGTATTTTCTGGTCTCTGCTATTCGGTGAATGCAGCTGTTGTCAGATGTCAAAATGAAACTCAAACCAAATCCCTCTGTTATGTGATATTAAGTGGGAGACCGGAATCCCAGTCCTGGTTTAAAGATGGTATCTGGTATCATGTTAGACATCCTTGATTACCACTCACAGTTCAACCACTTGTTACCACATAGAACAAGACAAAGACTAACAGCTTGTTTATGCTCAATGAAAGATACGCAAACCTCTTTGTCTGTATTCGTGCACAACTTCTGAAAACTAACGGATACAGGCGAAACTGAGTGCTACCCCCAGAAATTGTAGGGGAGCCATTGTCACTGGTTCAAGTGACACGACCATAAGACAATTGCACTTTCTTAAGGAGGCACGTTATCACTACTTCCTCCTTCCTTGCCAAGATTGACGCCATCAGACACCCTAGACCCTGCACTGCCCTCTAGTGGTTCCAGGGCAGTGGCAATAACTGACCTTAAGTTTGCGAAATACATAAAGTTAGCAAAAATGGATCTTAAGCTCTGAAAGCAAACCTATTTTCAGCATTATATCCTCTACCAGTTGTTTTAATATAATTTGTGACTATGTTGGCGTTATAGGAAGTATAATAAGGTAATGTCTACCCGTCTGAACACAGCTCCTGAGGTGTTTCTCAAACTCTGGCTATGAATGACCGAGACTTTAACGTTTCACCTTGGCTATCTGACAACTTCCCAAACCACAAGCCAAAATATTAATTGGAAGCTCCCAGCCAGGTATTTTTTTTTTTTTTTGTTCATAGCCGCAGTAAAGGAACAGAGGCCTGTTTGAAAGTGAGTATGGTGAGACTGAGTTGAGACACTGAACCAAGATAAACAGAGAATGGAGCAAAAAGACCCCGGAATGTGGAGGGGCACCAGATACGGCAAATAAACACAACCTCACATGGACTGCATGTGTTCTCCGCAGCAGGAAACAAAGACAATCCAACCCAGTTTGAAAAATAAATGGTGCTGGGAAATATACACAAACAACACACACACACAGGTACTTTCTTTCCAGCCAATGAAAGCCTCTCCCCGCCTTTGGGATTACGGTCCACTTGCATCCGAGGCTAAATTTAGGAAACTTCTCCCCTCGTTTCACGAACCGTTTGTTTCTAATGAAGGGGGTTTGTGTTTTTATAATATGTGAGCATTAAGGTAACAGACGTCTGCAGGAGAAAAGAAGCCTCGCAGATCTGTATTTTAACAGATGGTCGTATTAACCGGGTATTTTCATCTGCCGGGGAGCAGATGCTGCACAAACTGGGGTTTAGGGAAACTGCACTGGTCTTTGTTACTGTTCCAGTAAGTCTCCAGAAAAAGAATCTCATTAATTTAAATATTTATTGAATTTACTGAGGTAAAAGAAAAACAATTTCAGTCTGTGCTGTGAGAGGCTTAATATTCAGTCACATGACAAACAGCACCAGTGGGAAGTGGTGCAGTGACATGTTGTGATGGTTTGGGCATCGCTGAACTGGATTCACCCAGTGGAGACATCGATGTTTTTATTTTTTTCTAATTAAACCCACAGGGGCCTGAACCACTGACAAAATGGCCGCTCTGATCAGAGGTTTTCATTTTGGAGCCTTTCATCTTTCCCAGTATCTCCAGTGAACATCACTGAAACAGAACCTTTAGCAAATTAGCTCCTAGAAAACTCCTCTCCACACGACGTCTTTAAGGTTTTACAGATGTCTCAAATGACTCTAACATGAAGAAGAAACACTAGGAGAACATGTCGTCCCTCTTCTTCACACCACAGCGCAGACTGGTGGAACTGGTTGATGCCCCTCTCCTGCTCATTTCAGTGAAACACTTTAATTGAGACCCGGGGGCAGAGGATGACTTCAGGGGCCGATAAGAACGCTCTGCTCGGGATGATGAAGAGACAGCTTGCACTTGTGAATCTCATCTGCAAGCTCCCCCCCCCCCCCCCCCCTTTTGTCCCCAGGACGCCTCATCAAGACAACATTAGAGGCAGATTATATTTTTTTCCCCATTGTCAGCGAATGCTAGTGAGCATTTGTATCAGCACGCGGCCTCTGAAGAGACACCCGGACTTCTTAAAAAACCAAATGTGTTGCTCGTATTAAAAATGATCCTCACCCTTCACAGACTAAAAGCAGCAATTAAACAATCCTTAAACATCTTATTATCATTACATAGAGGGAGGAACTCGCTGTGCACGTTTTCAAAGTGTCACAACAATAAATGACTGTAATATATTATTATGTCCATGATCTATAACAAAAGTTTCACCCCATCTCTCTGCAATTTATCTGCAGGGGCGAGTTTAAATAAGACAACACGTAAGAACAGTGACAGAACTTTGCCATAAAACACCAGTATCAATATTTTATAGTGGTAATGGTGGAACAAGTGCTGGAAGGATTGAAGTCAGAGGAGGTTATTGCTCCCCTCCATCTTCTACAGCGTTCTTTCATTCAGGTATTTTAGGGATCGTCCTTTGATTCATTGGTAGACAACATCCAGAAGCAAATATATAATTCCATGTGGAGCCAGATTCTTCTAGAAAAGTTCGGTCATCCATTGGCCTACATCATAAAAGTAGTTGTTCTTGTTATAGAGAGAGAGACAAGCTAACACAGCGACTGTGCAGAAAGAAAAAAACACATTTCTTGGATCTTGGACTTAATAATTCAAGATATTCTAAATATGCCAGCGCTTCTACACAGAAAAGCTTTTTTCTGTGGATCTGCCTCGACTCGACTCGGAGCTTCTCTCCACTCGTTCTCTGAACACGACGTCAACACTATTGACCTAGAGGAGGGTTTTTATTCTTCTCTGATGGAAAATATCATATCATATAACACTAGTTTGGTTTGATTGAGGGCGTATCGAAACTCTACTGATGTTATAATCCTTCAAAAAGTAATTATAATACAAACTGATGTAGTTCTCAGACAGAAAAAAACTTGAGCTAAACTCTCTAATGATTTTAAAGAGGGATTTTGTGATTTCTGTCCTTGATGCTCGGCGCTAAACCTTCAGCAACGACAATTGGGAAATCAAAGGTAACTGGTGGAACACAATCCCAGTCATTGAAACCTTCCGATTGCTTCCTCCTGGAACGTGTCCTTCAGACCAAATTGAAAGTGCAGGTGCCTTTGATTCAACACTTGTAGACACACAATGGCTCAAATCTCCCCGTGGACATTTCAACAGACGATAATAGAGATCGAGCCCGTTTTGAGGCCAGGTAAAAATAAGAACCAGGCTGAAAACACTTGGCAATGAGCGGTGGAATAAATAAAAGCGAAAGGGTCAGTTTTATTTGTGTTTTATTTTGCCGCTTGCCGGAGACTTTTGATTTTGAATTTTGCACCAGTACAGAAGTACAGAATGTCAGAGGTGGTGCAGACGGTGCAATTGACTGGTTTGATCGCAGCATCTATGATTTCCACGTTCTGACTGAAAGGAAGAAAACGTCTGAGGCCCCAATCTCCTCCGTCCCATCTGAGAATCCCAGAAATACACCCTGCAAAACCGTCTTAAGGACCAATCACACAGAGCCTGGCCCGTTGTCTATACAACCCTTACACAACACAACACATCACAGCCTTGCGAGGACTGGTGAGGAGAGAGCTGCACTACTTTCTATTCTCTTGGGGGGCCGGGGGGGGGCTTCCGGCTCCAGCCCTCCCTCCAGCAGTGTATCACAGAGCTAATCAGATTATCCCCAGTGGCGAACAGGAGACATGTAACATTAGGGATAACACAGGCTCGAGCCTCGTCTTCCTTTGTCCTGATGACAGCTACCTTTGCTTTATACGCAGCCGCTGACAGATGGTGAACAGCGACTCACCTGGAATCCTCGTTATCCAGCTCTGTATTCATATCGTGCCTCTCAAATCCAAACGGCCTCATTAAAAGTCCAATTTGCATCTCATCCTCCTGGAAATAAGCTTTTTGGAGTCAGACTTTTAAAACTCAAATAACTGGAATTACCAGCCGAGAATAATGGATAAGGATTGTGTAACTTCAACAGAACCTTTACAGTTGTTCTAGTCCAGCAATTATGTTCCTATAATGCAGTATTGATTTGTTAGATCTTCCAATATTTAGCTTCAGGCCAATTTAATAGAATTTCAACAGCGCCTCAAGAAAATGACTTTTTAAAAGTCAGCAATTGTCAAACGTTAAATTGTCAAAGAGAATTGCTTTTCTTGACAATAAAGACAATAAACACATGTTCAGCAGTAATTAATATTTCACTGTACAGCAGCAAATGCTTCAGAAGTTAAAGACGTGGGTTGAAACAACAGTGAAAATCATATGAGTGGATTAACTGGATCTTTTTTTATTGTTTTGTCTTTGGATTGATTTCAACACCAACAGAGGGCCCGTGTAATTTCACAGCCCACATTGTTTATTATCTTTTCATATTTGGTTACTCATCTCTCTGATAGCTCTCGTCTGTTCTAATGCGCTGCGGCGTCTATTTATGCTCGTGGCCTTTAAAGGGAACACAAAACAGTATTTTGCTGCTCTGCACCTTGTGTTTTTCTAAAAAGCCAATAATGATTTCTAAAACAAAAGCAATAAACTGTTACAGACAAAACGATGATGAGTCACTGGTGTAGCTCATAAAGGTCGGATGATCAGCAGCAGCGGGGAAAAGGGTTTTTATCCGAAAGCGTTTAATAGAGTAAAACAAGTGAACATCTCCAGCATCCATCCATCCATTATCAATAAATCGCAAATCTAGAACCATGTAAAACAATCCTGAATCACAATTTCTTTCATGCACAGAGATCTCCAGATGGGATTACTGCAGGAAATAGACCAGAGGAGAGAATTCTTTAACTTTACTGAAGACTCCCAGTTAAAAATGCCTAACAAGGGTGGATGAGGAGAGTTTTTATACATGACAACACTAATTAAAGCTCTATCTATTTATGTATTTGTGCTAAATTGATAAATATAGAGCACATCAGTGGTATAAGAAAGGTTTTTTCTATCCGTTGCAAAAGGATGTGCATCTCTGAGCTGCAGCTGTGACACAGCACTCTGTCACCCTAGTAATTTAATCCCTGCTGTATTTTTCTATTTCCTCCGCGTCTACTTGTGTTTTGATCAGGTCACCATAACATACTATACTATACGTCTATTGTTATGCTTTCACACGCGGGTGTATATGTCTGGGAAAGATATTACTAAGGGTGTTATTTATTTTTTGTACTGTCCTGCCCAGCATTTATAGTCCCGGAGATTATAATAAAATAAAAGTGCACTGAAAAACTAAAACCCAGAGCGGCTGCCATTTAAAAGGGTTTTCAACAGGGGCAGTATTTCTGCCCGTGAAAACAGAGACGTCAATCCAATCTTCACTGTTTTCATCCCGGGGGGGGGGGACTAAACCAAATTTCTTGTAATTAACTAAGTGGCAGTAGCCCGGGCCCATTGTTTTGCAGTGCACCCATCTGTTACCATGCAGCCGTCCAATCGCTACGCGGCTGCTAATGGAAAACTATTGATCCTGGTTGTTCCATATTCACAAGGGGAAAAGAGAACGAGAGAGAGCAAGAGGTGGAACAGAGTCAATAATGTCCACATTTATAGGCCTGCCCCCTACTTGCTATGACAGATGTATTGATATGGATGCATTGATGTCATGTCCAGTATAAGTGTAAAGGCGGGGTGGGGGGGAGGGGGGTGACTAGAAGATGATATATAGGTCCACACGTGGAAAGTGGAACGTAAAGTCATTAACTACTAAAGTTAATAGAAATTAAATCGAAACCACAAAAACTAACTGAAGCAAAATCACAACTGAACATTTGAAAGTTACACTATATTTGCAGGTGCTGCAGACTCACTGGTTGATTCAGGTACAACACATTCTCCTGCTGCTGGTGTCAGTTAGTGAAACAAAGGGTTTCATGAGCCAGATTATGGTTTAAGCTCTTTCTACACTTCACCTGATCACTTGATAGATATGTACACGGCCATAAATACCTCAAACACATCTTGAGGTGTTTTTGAAATTGGGCTACAACTGAACCTTGTCTCCTAGAACAATTTCTGAAATAGCAGAATGCATTTGAAACAAAACACAGAGTAGATGAACCAGACCACAAACTTTCCCCTAAACTACTGAGTCTCTAAACATTATCTCAAAAAGCTTTTTTTTAAATGTTTCTCACCACAAGTAGATAATCTGCTGCAGGATGGGATGTAGCAGAAAACAATGATCACAGTTGTTTGTGTCTCATTCAGTTCAGTTAGAACCGACCTTTCACTTGTTCTGTATATATTCTAGTCACAGTTTGTGTTTTCCACACTGCATCTCTGCTGCAGTTTTATATAAATGAAATTTCTCGGAGAGACCCCGCGGTTGGAAAGTCACTCATGAATTTTCCACAGCAGGCAGCACCGAACAGCCGCTGGCGTTTCACCGAGTGAAAGATTCTGTTTACCTCCGCCTGCCCCCGACACACGGCACCTCGGCACACGTGTGATCGCGACATGCTGTCCTCCGTGTCCTGGCAAACGTTTCAGACGCTCTGTCATGGGATTGTGACCTCTTTCAAAGATGAGAGCGGGCACATGGATGAGAGGGGGGGGGGGGGGGGGGGGTCAATGGAGACAAAGCAGCTGGACCTCACTCTCACTGGCAACACATGTAAACACATGTTTTCTATCATGGATCAAGTAGAGAATCAAGAAGACGTAACATCAACTCACTAAAGAACAGTTTGCCCCCTATTCTTTAAACAGGTGAAGCTGAAGTGCTCAAATACATTCAATTAGAATCATTACAAGTCGTCAGGAGTCGAGGTGTCGGCTCAACTTTAAGTGATAAAAGCCGACAATCAAGTTATGCAGCACTCCAATGAGCTGCTTCTTTCTCCATGGGAGTGAAAGAGCTGAATGCAGCTGCTGACAGCTGAGAGAGTGGTTTGTGTCTGAAGTGCTGTAAGAAGCTGAAATGTCAGGACGCTACTGACAGCAGCCAAACTTCCAACTGCACAATCAGATCACGTCAGTTGAGGTTTTTATCAATCATAATCTTTATATTCTTTAAAAATATCCAGTTAGAAGTAAAGTAAAAGAGTTGCTCATCCTAAGAACTCAAGTAGAGAAATATATGTGTGTGATACTCATTAAAAATGTGGTATTACACACACACAAGCCAGATTAATGACTAATGACTAAAAGAACAAGTTTCTGAAAGGGAGATATTACCTATTCAAGTGGCCAGAGTGAGTTTTGCTTGTTGTAGGATGAAGAGTTAGGACGTCAGAGGAGAACCGCTGCTTCTTCAAGTGGAAAAGGGACGTTTGAGGTGGTTCGGACTTCTGGGCAACTCCCATTGGAGGTTTACTGGGAAGGAGGAGACCCCCGGGTTAGACCCAGAACTGGCTTGAGGGACTACATATCCCATCTGCCCAGTGATCCTCCATGAAGAGCTGGAAAGTGTGGCTGGGGAGAGAGATGGGTGGAATACCCCACTTGGCCGATTCGGCTGCTACCCGAGCCCAGATAAGTGGTGGACGGGCAGAGGGAGGGAGGGAGGGAGGGAGGGAGGGAGTGGGGAAGGATCGGGGGGGGACGTATGCACTCTACTGAATGCCATTGCAATTGGTAATGCAATTTATAAACGCAATTACTGCATTTGTCTGCCTGAAAGTGCTGCAAGATATCGAATTTGGTGAAAAATTCTGTAGAGAGGCTGCAGTGCTCATCCATCATTTTCACACCTGGTGCTTTGTATGAACCACGTGATCGAGGTTGTGTTCAGGCACCAGAGGATCTGCAGGAGAAGCTTCACACTGTGGGAGAAGCTTCTCCTCCACCAGATAACAGGCAGCAGGACATATGTTGGTTTATCTGCGGCCTCGGGGCTAAAACTTCAGCTCTGCAGTACAGTGTGAAACTTCCCCTCAACTTTGTTTGCACTTTTTCAACAGTGTGTGTGTGTGTGTGTGTGTGTGTGTGTGTGTTTGAAATGCCACGATGTCCTGGCGCTGCCTTTGCTCACCGGGAGAAAGAAATAAAAAGTCTCTGCTTTTGTTCTGCCGTTTCCCCCCCCTGAAAATGACATATTAGCTTCTGCTACCGATCCTCAACTGAAGGCACTGGAATTTGAAATGTCAAGGTGCGGCGTCTCTTCAAGCTGTGCTCAGAGAAAAAGCTTCTGAGGACGCAAAGAAGAATATTCTGCAGAGAAGTCGGCAGCAGCAGCAGAAGCATTTGAATGGTTCCAGGCCCACGCTGCTCTTTGAAGAGCGAAGGTGTGTGGGGGCGTGTCTGCTGCTCGTGTGGATGGATGATGATCAGTGCAGTTTTGCTATCAAATCAGCAGCTATTGATTCATCTGACAGAGCAGATAAATAAAGCTGGCTGGCTGGTGAGGCATGTGTATGTGTATGTGTATGTGTGTGTGTGTGTGTGTGTGTAGCCCCAGTAAGACTTCCACAGTAGCTTGAAGCTGCAGTGATCCACTAATGGGCTCGTGCAGCCTTGTTCCTCATTGATCCCGGCATCGGAGGGTTTGCCGATGGCTCATGAGCCACATCCCGCGGCCCAGTCGCTGGCATTCATGCTAGTCCATTAAACTTCCTAACACCACAAAATGACCCCCATATGGGAAACAGCTCAATTATTAAATCATCATGCTTCTGGTTCCACTTTTGTGTTATTTGCGTTTTTAATCACTCGGCCTCATCGCCACCTCCGTCCCGATGCTCCTGATCTCTCCAATGCAATTACAAAAACAACATGAATTAGGGTTCAACGTGCCGGCCGTTATTAATCAGAAAACAAAATTAAATCTGACCAGACGAGATGTCCTTCTGCTCAGCGGAGCACTGTAGTGCATTAGCCTCTGTTGTGCGTCAGTCACAAACCGGTGAACGATGTCTGAGCGGAGGCAGAAAACCTTTTCGGTGACTGATTGAATACACGGAGGGTTCGTGAGCGCATCGACAAGCACATTATATCCAAGCTGTGCTATCGTTCACACGTTAGGAGCTTGATTTACTGGCTAACCTCTAAAAATGTCATTGCCCGCCGCATGTTTTCATCTTGCAAGAGTGTGAAATTAGGCAAATAGAAAACTTCAGCCTGGAGCCGAGAGTTTACAGACTGCCGACACAAGAGAAACGACGGCGTAGCTCATTGGCTCAGCTCACCATAACAAACCGTGTTTATGTTTACTTTACAATGACCTCTAGTGATCAGTTAATGGTGACGTGTGTTCGTCCACAACAAAGGAAAAGTGTGATATTGTTATGACACGTCCAGGAGGAAGAGCGGGCTCACCAGTGAACCACAGTTTCTCTCCTGTCAGTCAATATTTGGCTTCTTTTTAAACCATGACCACAATCTTTCTCCAAAGCGAACCAATCTCAAACCTAAACATAGAAAGTCACAGATCATTTCACATTAAGCACTTTCATCTGAGTGGTTCCAAAAGTTTCTGGAAGCCCCGGACAAAGGAGCCTGTTTTCTGCCTTCAGATGATGAGTTGCAGTGTTGACACACGGGGAAGTGAGGCTCGGGGAAGGAAGTGGAGTACGGCTTTGCTCAACCTAAATACCAAATCAAAATATTATTCCGACCTCAAACAAGGCACCGGGACTCAATCACGCTCGCTGCACTGTTTTCTTTAGAAAAGAAATTAAATAAAAGAGTACCAAGGCTGTTTCTCATCATGACTGAGGTGAATCTGGTCTCATGCTGCACAAAAAGACCTGAAATAAAATATAACCACAGATCTAATCCACGCTTCTCGTTTCTGAGAGGCTGCAGACGTGGTTGACAGTCGTGCACTATCATGCATTCAAAGGCTGAGGGCTATGCTGGCGACAGTGTGGGTGCCTCGTAGCAAATCATTTCCACATATTTTGGTCCTGTGCATCATTGATTCCATTTTGGCGGGAGGTTTATAAAGTTATGCAAAGCATTTTTCAGACAGACGTTCAATTTAAATTTGAGTCTTTATATTTGGGTGCCTTAACATCAGAAAATGTTTCTTCAAATGTCAAATATTTATTTCGGATCCTAAGTGCTGCTAGTAGAAAAGCTATTACTAGAAGGTGGTTAAAACCAGGAAAACCTACTGTGGAGGAATGGATTGACATTATCTATGATATTTTTAAGATGGAAAGGATTACTTTTGCTTTGAGACTGCAACAGGGAACTTTTTTGAAAAGATGGGAAAGATGGATAACTTATATCACACCAATACGACCATCATTTGTCTAAAGTAGAGTGTTGTATCCTTTTTGTTTTTTATTATTTTCCCTCGGTAGAGGGCTTTTTGAGTCACTGAGGTTTACCCCAACTTGTTTGTTTATTTAGTTCTTGTTCTTATTTTACTATGTTTAAAAAAAAAAAAAAAAAAATGCTTATGTGGATATAATACAGTATGTATGAGGTCCTATTGGGTTCCTGTTCACTTTTATGCTGTTTACTGAACCTGTGATACTTATATGTGGACTTTTTACATCTTTGGACGGTTTAGTGAGAAGTATATATGTATTGTTTCTGACTGTAATGTTTGGACCTGGAAAATCTTAATAAAAAAAAAAAAAAAAAAAAGAAATCAAAGGCTGAGGGCTGTTTAGTTGCAGTATCCTGCTGGCGCTCTGTGTTCAGGGGCGATGTGTCCATACAGGGGCGGTGTGGCCTAGGGGGGTAGAGTGGTCGTTCTCCAACAAGAAGGTTGTCGGTTCAAACCCCACTCTTCCCCATCTGCATTCCGAAGTGTCCCTGGCAAGATACTGAACCCCTAAAAATGGCCCCTCATGAATGTTGAGTGGACTAATTGTAAGTCGCTTTGGACATAGCGTAAGCCAAATGACATGTAATGTGATAAATGTGATGTTCGGGCAGGTTTCATAAAACACACACGACACAATCCGTGATCCACACGATCATCAGAAGCACAGTTTGATAACAATAACAGCATAAAAATGTTTTAATATAGAAATTGATCAGTAGTCCAAAGGGTGGTTGGTCCCTGTGGGGTTTCCATACATTGCCATGAATGACAATTAGTATTAAAACGTCCTTTTACATTTAAAGATATTCCTCATATCATAATGTTAGTGTCTATCTGGCTTCGCCATAAGTTTGTATGGCAATAAAAACTAACTTTGATAACATATACGTGCTTATGCTGCTTGATTTGCATTTGGTGCAACTCGTTCTATATATGTAGATAAGCTGAATACTGAATACTTTATTAACATTATCATATTTAGCCTGCAGGCTTTTTTTTATGGTTTATCATTGACGTCACTGTCCATCATCTCTCTACGTTATTAATGCCCGGTAAACGTGCTGTGTTCTCATCTGAGCCTGTCACACATCCAGTATATTTTCAATATCCTGCCACGATCCCTCCCTACACTGCAACACGGCCGTGATTTCAAGGCTGGGGAAGCAGTAAATAAAAACTGGTTTTGCTTTTATAGTTCCAGAAAACAATCTGGGAGAAGTGGGCTGTGTCACACGGCCATCAGTCTCCAAACCCACTCAGTGTCGTGAGGGAAGCCAGGTGAGGAATTGAATCTGGAGAGCAGCAGCAGCTCCCACCTGTTGTCCAGCCCGAGGCAGGAAGCTATCGACTGGAGTGCACGCGTGTTGAACATTTGTGCTTTAGAAGAGACACAGAGAAAAGAACATCTCCTTCCATCTATCTGTGATGTTGTTAAACCTGCAACGAGGTCCCAAGAAACAAGATCTATGTGATTATTCCACTCGTTAAATGAGGCGAACAGTTGCAGAATTTAACATTTACGGCGGAAACATCATTTATTTGAAATCCCATTTGTATCAGAAGTCAAACATTCAATCTCTTTTAGCTGTGTGTCTGGTTTGATGGATGCATCTGGTTCTTTAGATGATAAATGCTCCACTATGTTCACTTGTTAGGCGCTATAACTTTATCTGTTGGTGCCGAGCAGGAACAGTTGGTGGATTCACAGGGAACCAAAAGCTCCAACCAGCTTAATGATGACCTAAAAACTATAGAGCTGCACATTCTGATACCTCTATGTGTGTTTGGTATCGACCAAAGGTGTAAAAAATAGCCACAGCTCTAGTTTTGTGTTGCATTATAACATCTGTATTTAATATTGTTGAGATATACTGACAACATGTGAGATGTTTGAATGCAGGAAAGCTCCAGAGGCCCATTAAGTGGATCTTAGATGGATTTTCTTACATTTAAGATAAAGATTTCCCTGAGAAAAATTAATATATGTTGTGGAAAGAGTGAATTATGTGTTTCTGTCTTTGGTGAAACTGCCTTTTCCAAACTGGTGAAAGACAACACTTTGCTGTAAATAATGAAAAAGAGCTCAACAATTAATTAGTCTGATTTTGACATTTAGCAAGAAATCCGTTTTATGCATCTTTCAGGTATTCGATGAATTAAATATTGTGAGCGGCTCACACGTCCGTCCTCAAGTGTAATGGTTGTTTTTCTTGTAACCGCAGCAGAGTGGAGATTGCACATTATTGGGTAAACTTCAAACTGCTGCCGACAACAAATTAAAAAACTTAGACAAAAGCGATCGGGCTGCCAACGCTTCCTCGATGTGTGTGGCTCACTTGAAGATGCTGAACCGAGCACGAGCCACTTCCCATGCAAATTTATGCAAGACATCAAACTCTCCCCTGGTGAACTTTTTTTTTAAGCAATTCAGTTTTCAGATCAGACACATTTGTGCTTCAGGCGGAAGACGACAGGCTTCAGCTCCCTTTCCATGAGGTCTCTCTTTTCAGGAATTAATCTTCCCAATCTGGACTGTGTGATTTGAATGTGATGGGAGGCACAAAGAAGAAGAAGAAGGAAAAGAGGAAGAAGAGGAGAGAAGAGTAAAGACAAGGAAATAAGAGGAAAGAAGAGGAAGAGGAAGAGGAAGAGAGGATAGAAGAGGAAAAAAGAGGAAAAAAGAGGAAAAAAGAGGAAAGAAGAGGAAGACGAAGAGGAGAGAAGAGGAATGAAGAGGAAGAGGAAGAGAGGAGAAAAGAGGAAAGAAGAGGAAAGAAGAGGAGAGAAGAGGAGACAAGAGGAAAGAAGACGAAAGAAGAAGAGTAAGAGTAAGAGAGGAGGAAAGAAGAGGAAAAAAGAGGAAAGAAGAGGAAAGAAGAGGAAAGAAGAGGAAAGAAGAGGAAGAGTAAGAGAAGAGGAGAGAAGAGGAAAGAAGAAAAGGAGAGAAGAAGAAAGAAGAGATGTTGCTCCAGTTGTTGTGATCCCGCCCCTGAGGTCAGCAGCTCAAAAAATTTGACATCACCCTCACCTTGCACGATCACGTACAACCCCCTCTCCTTCTCCAATACACAAACACACACACACACACACACACACACACACACACACACACACACACACACACAAACATACACACACAAACAGATTGGTCTGGATAAACATCAGCAACAACAGATCTACCGGTTGCTATGCGACGTCTTCAGCAGCCGAACACACTTTGTGAATAACAATACGCCTGGATGATGATGAAGATGATGAAGATGATGCTGCTGCTGCCGACCTCAGAGAATGACCGCGGCCAGCTGGCCTGTCCTCGCGGCTAATCGCTTTAAGAGATGACCGATGAGTCTCAGCCTGCTGCAGACAGTCAGACAGGGAGTTCTGAGTCTTTCACTTCAGGGATGAGGAGGAGGATGTTTGTCAGGGAACCAACACCTGCTCAGAGCGGCTCCATGTGATGACAGACTCGTCTCCTTATTAATGCCGTGCAGATTATCACGATGGATTTATTCCACAAATGTTTTCATCACAAACACCGACTGAGTAAACAGAGATTCTCTCGTCTCGGCTCTCGTGGCGGCTGCCAGAGAGACTTCAGCGTTTCCCCTGGGCGGCTAATACTGTAGTAATTTCATTGATTTCCATTTGGAGTGGTAGTATTTTTAGATCCATTAAAGAAGAGTGAGTTCCACTGAGTGCACTTGTGATGGTAGATGTTCTTCTCCAACCTCGAGTTACATACAAATCTCCAATTCGCCATTAAGACAGGTAGCAGAAAAACATCTATTGTTGTGGATGTCCTACTTTTGTTGCACACTATAAATATGTCATAAAAAAATTATGCTTTTCTTTTTTTCCCCATTCATATCTTTGCATTTTATGGCCATTTGCAAAACTTGCTGGAGGCAGTTAATCACTCAGCTGCTAATTTACACATTTTTTACTTTTCAGAGAATTGACTCAAAATCAACACATTTTGAAAAGGTAAAGGAGAAATTGTGAAGCAATATCAGAACTTAAAAAGACTCTATAAAGAAAAACCCGACAGTGTTACAGAATGAGCAGCGTGTTCGAGGGAACGGGGGGGGGGGGGGGGGGGGGAGTTTGAGGATTTGTCATAACATGGACCTTTTAGCTCCGCGACAGAGCTGTGCCTGACATGTACCACTTAGATTAATAAGAGGTCGGTCGAGTTTGAAAACGCTGAATTGTGGTTTAACACACTGAGGAACTGCCACCGCGTTCCCCCCCCCCGTCACTCTGAACCAACTCAATAACGGGGGGGGGGGGGGGGGAGCACTTACCTGAGAACGACCAGCTGCTGAGGCCAATTTGGTGAATTTAGTTCAACCTCGGTTTCCAATTTAAAGTCCACATCCATTTCACTAAGGGGGCGTGTGGAACTACCAGAAGGTCACTAATAAATCCACAGCCACTACAATATTAGTGCAACAGTGACCACAAACTGCTGCTGCTGAGTTGATGACGGAGCGGGTGCTGTAGAATACACCGACTCTTTCTCACCACAGCGGCACAACCAGCTGCAGAGAATGTTCCTGTGCTTCTTCCCAGGGAGCTTCCAATCATTCCTTTTTTTATTAACGTGAAGTATTGTCACAGCCGGGGTTCCAAAAACGCTTCTGTGATCCCAACCCTCCCGCACGACAGAGGGGAACGAGGGGCAGAGGAACGAAGAGGGAGAGGTGGGCAGGTGGGGTGGGGGGTGGGGGGGGGGAACGCAGAAGAAAGAATAGAGGAAAGAGGATAGAGAGAGATGGGAAGAAGAGAGAGAGAGAAAGCTAAGTAATAGGGGACAGGAAGGGAAGGCGAAGCGATACTGGATAAAACACAGAATGATGATAAGAGGAAGGGAGGGCAGGACGTGGCTCTCAGATGTAGCTCTATCCCCGAAGAAGAACATTTTCTAAATCGGCAATTCCTCCCTCTTGTCGTAGGTAACTACGCGGCTGAAGCTCGGCAATAAAACCTCCTGCACGCTACAATTTACATATTCAATATTTTTTACAAAGCCCGACGCCAAACTGGAGCGAATCAGAGAGTGGGATGGTGAAGGGAATAAGATGGGAGCTGTGGTTTCAGATGTTTTACTAAAGCAGCCTCCACAGGTAGAGACGTCAAACTACCTTCAGCTTAATGGTTTTGATAAAAATTGAATTGACGTCTCACAGAGTTCCTTCAGTAACTTATATAGTCGTAATATTTCCAGGAAGAAATTCAATATACTTTTCTTGCATCTGTAGATTTGGTAGATTTAATTAAAACCAAAGATTAATTTATTGTTCATAGGCATGTTTTTTATGCTGACTGGTCCATAGCCTGAGCTGCACTACATAGACTGTATAATATTTTAAATATACAGTATATATATAAACAGATATTCCACAGGTTACATTTCAAGTGATGGTGCCGACAGGTGTCTCACACTATCACAGTCAGTCACGGTCAGCTCCCCCCCCCCCCCCCACTCTCCCCCCTTCTCCTTGGTTAAATGATGTTTCTTTCTTTTTCTGCCCATGTGAAAGAAAGAACATGTGAGTGAAACACTGGCATCGAACCTGCGTGCGCCTGCCAGGATGGAGATAACCGCTTGATCTGTCTCCCCACAGCTGCCGAGGCCTCGTTATTTCAAGGCAAAGCAGCGAATAAAAACCAAACTTCAAAAAACCTCAGAAACTCCAGAATAAACCCAGTGGGTGAAGTCACGGATCCAAACTGGTTCTCGAGGTGGTGCCACAAGTAACGTTAAACGGCAAAGCCGTGTTTGTAGTCTTCTGTAAAAATAATAGTTCACAGAAGTAGATGAATTGCACGTAGAAATGTGGTTTTCTTTATTCTCAGGTAAACTGTGAGGACAATCACCGCTTTGGGGCATTACCATTAGAACCATGATGTTGAGAAGTGAAGGTGAAATATCAATTAGACGTTTAATCAAATAACAAAAGAGACAAAACAACTGGGATCTCAATGTTGAGCAAAACAAACCTGCGTAACCTTTCATCCTTAATTGTGCGGCTCCATATTTCTCCCAGTTTCCAGCGTTGCACACATTCCACAGACTCACATCGGATTGATATGCTTATGCATTTTCTTTTTTTGCTTTTTTCCCCCAAACAATCCATCACTCCTGCTGGAGGAGAATGTCAGCCTCGCTTGCCTCGGACAGGTCGAGGTTATTTGTGCAGGCTGCTGTCGGGAAACATCAAAGCATCCTCTGACCTTTGAGAAGCTCAAGAAGCATTTTTTATATCTGCATCCAAAACTCACTGGTGGAAAGAAAACCAGTGGCTGTGCCCTGCAGTTTTCTGTCTCGGAGAATTCAGGCCACATAAACAAGGCCTTATTTGGAAATGAATACATATACAAAAGCGGCAATCAATTTTCTCTCCGTCTATACTTGTGTGTTCTGTTTACGAGGAGAGACGTCTAATCCACCGGGAGCAATTACTAAAGAAGCCTCACATGGGATGGCAATGATAAACACACAATATTGCCTTTCCAGCTACACACTGTAAATCAGATACTGTAATATCTGGGAACCCCCACTGAGCTTAATTTATTCTGGTTGCTGGCCAAAAAATATGTTTTTACAGCAAATGCAATAAATTCCCTCCAACGGTGAGAAGATCAATTTTAACATTGGTGTCATCAATTTTTTAAAGACACAAACCTGCCTTAACTCCACATCTAATACTTGAGTTTATTCTCGTTTATATCACATGTATGTTTAATCAATGGAAGACTCATAAATGGCGATATGCCCCAGTGCAGAATCATCAGAAACTAACTTTGGGGGTATTTTCTCTCATTTAAAAGACAGGTTTGGATTTTCAAGTTCTTTAAAACTAAATCCTAATCCTCCAAAGACTATCCAGAACAACTTGGCTTGAAACAAACAACCCCTAGAGGTCAGAAGTCCAAAATATTAAAAACTCACCCACTCAAATAGCTCCTCAAGGTCATAACCCTTTGACCAACCCATCGTCCTAAACCCTAGAACCCCTCGACCTCGATGCCTGAATCTAACGGTCAGACGGTTCCTCCTGATCTCAACGTCTACAACCAAAAGCTTCAAGTCAAAAATCCTCCTCTTCAGGCTGAGATGGGACTGAGCTCCAGTTAAAGGAATACAAGTCAGAGATTGCACTGAAATTCAAACATGGACACGGCCGGAGGAATCATCGAGCGAACCTAACACTCCCTCACCCACTTTTCATTGCCCCTGGTCATATTGGGAATTTCACAGTCCTTCTGTGGCAACACAGTAATAAATTGGGGTTTCGGTGGATTCATATTTTCCAGTATGACGACTATTACCACTTGAGTTGGTAAACCGGCATTAGCGACGCCTCATTACCTTCAGATCTTTTTCTCCCATTTCAGTAAAAGTTGCACTAACGAGCGTCGACTTTGTGGACTGCGATAAATACAGAAACCAGTGAATCTCCCAGTGAACACGTGGAATGAGGAGAAAAACGTCCGACCCTTAAGGTCCAAACATTCCTCACATTCAAGACCTAGACAAACTTTGAGTTTCACGTCAGGTCGGACGGCACCAACCTACTCAAGGATGCTCAGCAAGCAACCCCGGAAAAAAAGTAATTTCAAAACCAATTCCAATAAAACTGATCCTCTAAGAGTTCAGATGAAATGAAGAAGAAGAAAAAAGAAGGAGTGAGAAACAGCAGAGTGAATTCACCGGGAGCTGGTCAGGTGGGTTTTAACCCCGGACAGATCGAATCAGCCGAACAGAGGCTTACAGCAAATACATGCAGCAATCATCTGATAACCGCTGCTCTCGTATTTCATTCCCATTCGCTCTCACAGAAGAGAGGGAGTGCAGATACGTGGCCGAGCGACCGGTTAATGCACTCAGCTCCACGTGCACACGCAGCCCGTTGCACACGCGTGTTCGATCTGCGATGGCGTGATCCACACGGAACCCCTCGCTGCCGTGCAACAAGGAAAAAGATGTCTGATCACTCAATCCAGTTGAACGGCCGCCATGCCCTAAAGCCACAGGGGTAAAAATGAAAAGCTCTATTCATGTGTGTGCACTAAAGATGAATTCAAACAACCCCCCCCCCCCTGCTCTTTGCATGTAAGGTGGATGTGTAGGTCTGTTCCTGCAGCACAGGTGGAAATCTACAAAAGGAAGCTGCAAGGACATAAAACGCTCGAGGGACGGGAGGAGAGATTTTAATTTCTGGCCAGCTGCTGCAGCCGGGTGGTTTGTCAGTACCTGGTAATTCCCTTAATGCACCGAGCAGGATATTCATGTATGAATTCTCAAAGAGCCATTGCCTATAATTGCATGTTGTGATAGTCATGTAAAGATCCATGTTGATGTACAAATATAAAAACCCATTACACCTCATATAATCCCAGAATTGAAGACAATCTGTCGGATCAGAGTTTTCAGATTTTCAAATCTTTATCAGAGTGACACCTGCTTTTATTTATACGACCTCTCTGAGCCACTGAAATCATTTAAGGATTTACAGTTCAATTGATTTCTTTAGGTTCATCAAACGCTATCGTTATTTAGTTTCACTGGCTTATCTGCCAACATGCCAACGCACCAGATGCTGGATTAGAGAAGAATCGCTGATACTGAGCGTTTTCTCAGGAACTGGCACTGGTCTTAATACGAAGCAGGCACCTGGCGAGCTTCTCTTCACGGAACTGGTACAAAGGTAGAGAAGAGGGGGAAGAATCTGGGATTTCATGGTCGCTGGAATACAAACCAGACAGCACTCGCAGGAAATTAGCTCCTGTGAAAAGACGGGTTACACGAGGACAATTCAGAAGAATGATTGTCATAATATTTGTTGGATTGTGAGAAAGATCCATTTAGGTGATATTAAAACGTTAAATAAAGGAGGATCTGAGATGTAAGTGCTTGTTGGACGGATGCATCTGCACGTCACTGTCAGCCAGTTTTAAAAAAAAATTCCGCTTTCAACACTTCATCACAGACTTCATCACATAGGCTCTGATGCTCGAGGCAAATATGGCTCGTTTTGAGATTAATAAAGATCAAGCACTGCCCCGGAAAACATCCAGATATTCAAATGGAGCCCGGAGCCCTCTGAAATAATAATAACACAAACTGTTGGCTGCAGCGCTGGAACAAGGTGAAGGATGACCTTTACATAACGTCGGATCATAATAAATGTCCCTTTGACAGATGATTAGATTGTTCTGTGACCTTGTTAGCCCGAGTTTTCCAGTAAACCCATTGAAGCCCTGCTGCTCTTACTCTCTGCCCAGCATTATGAAACAATTGGATCGGCAGAAGGGGGCAACAGCGGAAGAGAGGCCTCCTCATTATAGAGCCCTTTATTCATTCTTATTGCATTACGGGCGTCTTTTGTGCTGTTCTCTCTCTCTCTCTCTCTCTCTCTCTCTCCCTCTCTCTCTCTCCCTTCTGTCTCCTAATGTATTCAAACCAGTCGCTCACTGGTCACTGGGTATTGGGGGATGTAGTCAGCAGATATTCATATGGACTATAAGCCACCAAATGAAGCTCATCTCTTATTTCAACAATATAGTGACTTATCCTTGAAATTAGAAATCATATGTATCCGGATTTGACTTTCTTTGACATTTTCAAAAAAGTGAACTTCATCATCGCATATTAAAACAGCCAAACTCAAAGTTTCACCTACGTTGCCTTGATAACTTTTACATTTTCTCAACTTTTTAATTCTTAACAGAGAATTTCAACTTTCTTCCTCTCATCAATAATTCCCTGCTGATGACCTGTAGGGCGCGTGGCTTTTATACCAGAGACTTTCATGATGGGGAAGTGTGAAATAAAAAAAAGAGGATTAATCTGCAAGAAAATGGTAATTTGGGGGAAGAGGGTTGATTCTGTGTAGGCCCGAGGTGGGACAAGCAATCAACTCTGCCCTTGGCTCTTTTTAATGAAGCAGTAATTAGAATTGAAATATGTACTCAGACCTGAACAAGGTTCAGGAGCGGATCATCTTTCAAGGCAAAAATTTGAGATATATTTTTCTTGCCCTGAATTCAGTGAAATTAAAATGTCCTCGTCACCCAGGTTTTTAGGGGTTTTCTTTACAGCTGACTTTACAACCGATGTTTTATAGGGTGTAAAAAAAAAAGAAGAAGAAGAATTGTCCCCCTGACACGTCTATGAAAACCATCTATATAACTCGTGGGGGACGTGTCATGTCAGATTTTAAACACAGGCGGCCATCTGCCTCCCACCTGGATGATTCCCAACAAGTCAATCACTCGAATCCTTCATAGTGACAACCGCGAAATGCATCCTGCTCCCCCCCCCCTTCCAGTGTGGCGTGGATCTGTTGCTAATCCGACCACCCTCCTCCTCCTCTCATTACCGAATCTGCATGAGCTGATCTTTAGACTGTATCTCGCCCTCTAAGCCACCGTGGCTTTGGAACACTTTGCCACAAAAGACACGGCTGCAGACTGCTAATATTTGCAGTGAGCTCCCTTCACCCCCTCTTGGGCAGCAGGGAAATATATTCCGAGGCAGAGACAGAGGCAGAGACAGAGCGGGTACTACTCATCCATGTCAAACAGAATCCAGACTATTGTTTCTCCAAGAGCACAGGAGACAGGCGGGGAGATATTTGCATTTAACATGTCCTCTATCCTGCTCTCTTCGTCCTTACCATCTCCCATCTCCTCCCAGACAGAGAATAACCCTGTAAGTCATCAGCAAGGCTCCTCTGCTACATGCAGCAAACACACAACTCCCCTGAACTCACACCGTTTTAAAACGACATGTTGTTTGCCTATAATGTGGAGATTCATTAAGCCAGAACATTCTGTTTGTGTTCATTCTGAAATGCTGGACATTGCAAAAAATAAGAAAAACTGAGTAGAAAGACGTGGGGGTTTTCCTCGTGGGGGGGACGGAGGTGGATATTGGAACACAATATGTTCCCCCCGCTCGGCTGCCCAGTCTGTGTTGCAATATTATTAAACCAACAGCAGCCGTGCCCTGCATGAACCAGGAGTTGTTAGCCTGGAGACAATGAATCCCCACTTGCCTTTAGCCAAGAGAAAACCTAACCTGAATTTCAATCTGACCTTCTGAGAATTGGAAAGGAGGACAAACAACTAGGTCATGCAAGGCCATATGTGCGCACAGACACACACACACACACACACACACACACACACAAAGAGAACACACACCTTTCAATCTGGTGCTCTTATTCCTCCATGTCCACGCTCGCTTGAAACTCCTCGTCTCAATATGAACCTCAGACTGATTCTAACTGTGTCATAATAACTTATACTCAATTCTTGTCACTATCTCAACTTTTTAACTTCATTTGAAACTGGAAATTTTAGAGCAACGATCCCTTCGGTCTCCAGCTTCTGTTTTGTTTTCACTGTCTTTATTTTCAGGGTTATATTACAGGGCTGTGATCTGCTGTTACTTCTATTATATGTTGCTTTTCAACAGGCTTTCATTATCCGTAGATGACAGATGTGTTTTCAGGATGAAGTAAAAGTGTTGTTAAGATAATTTAGTGTCAAAACGTCCTTGTTTGTAATAGATATGATATGCAATGTGCACCATGTAAAGTTACTGAGTTATAAAAGCATCGTCCTGTTGGATTTCTAAGAAGAATAAGAGGAAGTCAAACTAATTCCCTCAGGATGGCGTCCGCCTCGATTGTGACTCTCGAGCTCCGACGCCGAAGAGAAACGGGGGTTTGGGGGTTGGGGGGGGATTCAATTTTTGATATTCAAACTGTGAAATGAGCACCAAACAGATTTCATTGACACGATTGTGCATTTTAAAGACCACGCAGCTTTACTTTCCCACTGACAACACTTCAAACGGAGTCTGAGGCTTCTCCTGTGACTCAATAAGAGTCTGAGCCGGCCGTGGCCTAATCACAGATGTTCAAGGGTAAACAGACATTCCTGCCGTCCCAGTGTAAACAGGTTTGTGAGGCAGCACTTTCCATTTTGAAATTGACTATCATGCAGACACTGCTAATCAGGGATGAAAAATATATATATTTGAAATTCTATGTATGCAAACATGTAGATTCTATCCACTCTTCAGTCAAAGGGGGCATTTCACAGAGCGTGAGACGAGCAGATC
The DNA here is from genome assembly GCF_947347685.1 of Pleuronectes platessa. Lineage (NCBI taxonomy): Eukaryota > Metazoa > Chordata > Actinopteri > Pleuronectiformes > Pleuronectidae > Pleuronectes > Pleuronectes platessa. Next base: position 4,059,795 of record NC_070640.1, on the reverse strand, counting down.
AACAAAATAAACGTCTCCTTTCTGCTTGACACGATGCAGGAAACGCTAAAGTAGGTTTTCCTTTGAACATGGTGAATTCCCACAGAGCTCGCAGGAAGAAGACGCTCCAGGTACATTGTTCCCGTAAGACGGAGCCAATAACTGAAGCCCGGGTGAAACGCTCCTCTCTGAACCTCGTGTGAAAAGGTTTTAGAGGCAGATTTTGGGGGAACAAAGACAATAACCTCTCCGCCTCAGTCAATAACCCGATATTCAGTGAGCTAGCTTCTAGTATCTAAACAGACAGAGGACATATCGGAGTGTGTGAGAGTTCAACAGGCGTGCTCTCCGAGAAGCTTCAGGAAATTGCCTCGTGAATTCTCACAATGAAAGTCATGTGGCAAGAGCGATGAAGTTCTCTTACCTTGATGTGACAAAGGAGACGGGAGCATTTCAGGTCGGCACGCGGGTCAAGGAGAGAAAAGAAAAGAATATTAATATAATAAAAGTTTTTTACACACTCATACATTAGACGGTTGGTAAGTGATCCAGGTCGTGACCTTCCCCAAGAAAAAAATCAATACTTTACACACTTCTGAGCAAACTTAAACTTAATACATTTATAAAGATGAGTTATAAAGCCATTAATGACATACACTACTTTCAAAATTGTAGAATTAACTACTACGGAATCTGCACAAGGAGCAAAAGTAGCCAAATAATGGTTTGATCCAAAGTGAGGTGTCCAGGACAAGAACAACAACCACGTCTCATTTGTTCCTGTGTTGTGCGTCACAGTTTAGGACCAAGATGCAAAACTCTAAGAATAGCAACTACAATGTGTTACTGCCGTTTCTCTAGTTTAATCTCAATGTCACACTTTCAAAACCACAGTTGTGGATTTTTTTTTTCCGTAAACCCACACGTCTATCTGTCTACCCCTTCCACGTTATGTAGGTCACTGAATACCGCAGGTTTTTTTGTAGGTCACGGCCGTGAAAAGAATCCGTTCTATACACATGGTGTAGTCTAAGCAAAAATATGCCAAAAAACCCAAGAAAAACAAACTGAGAAATGGAATGCAGTGAATCGCAAAACCGCCGACAAGGCCCGAAAGTCCCGGCATGAAATCTGATAAATCCAAGCTTTTATTTGGATCTGCAGTAAATTGCATGTTTGCTACCAGCAGGGCACACGCATGATTCCCTGGGAAATTGGTGAAAAATGCAAAACAAAAAGCCCCTTTTTTCTCAATTTAAAAAGTCTCAAGAGAAGAAAGTGATAAGGAAGTTCCTGGAGCCACCGTTTTACCAAAATTGAATCTGTTCTTTTTCATGGCCCGTGTCCCATTCTTCCACCAGGTTTCAGGAGAATCTGTTCAGAAGCTTTTGCATAAACCTGATGACAAACAAACTGACCAACAAACAAATGAACACAACCGGCCCGGTGGAGGTGAGACGTTCTTAAACTGCTCCAGAACCCAGACGGAGAACCTTTTGGTTTCATGAGGTGGAGTTCTCTGTTGTGTGTACCGGCTCCCGATTTCCTTTCACCTTCGGACGCCTCACTGGCCTGAATCATTCATCACTATTAGACTGAATCCATGCAGCACCACGGACTCAGAGAGAGAGAGAGAGAGAGAGAGAGAGAGAGAGAGAGAGAGAGAGAGAGAGAGAGAGAGAGAGAGAGAGAGAGAGAGAGAGACCAAAACTGAATTCCTTCACTGTGTACATCCCCTGAACACTCGAGCTCAGCCTGTATAACAAAGTGAAAAATATGGCTCGGCCTATTAACTGCAAATAACACACACTTTACATTCCTGCCGAGTGTTTCCGGAGCTTTCTTCAGATTGATTTCTTACCTTCCGGGCAGCGTTCCAGCGTTTGCTCATTCCAGCTGTAAAAATCAACCCACGGAGACTTGAAACTTATTGTGCTTATTACAATGCACTGCATTCATCATGTGGTGAAGCAGGCTGTGAGCAGGGACTGGGCTGAAAACTGCTTCTCTCCCCGTCAGTGCATTCAAGAAACACACACTCGAGCATCCCAAGTTCACTGCTGAACACCCACCCGGGCTTTTCACATCGTTCTTTTCACCGTGTTTTTATCTGCTTACTCTTGAATGCAGGACTTCTCTGTAGACGTCCTTGAAGCGTACGACGGTTAGTTTTAGACACAAGTTCGTTTTCAGAACAACGTGTCTCTCTTGTGATTGCTACTTTCACTTCCATTCAACTGAAAACATGGAGATAGCAAAGTGAGGGACTGCTTATCTCAATCGAGAGACGAGTATCTTAACGTTGTTTATTCAGCAATATAAAATCGATCTACACAATTTAAGGTTTTTTTCCCTATTTTCTGATAAAACCTGAAGCTTTTGGAAATAAGTATATCGAGTTTAAGCATAAGATCTACTTGGTAATGTTTAGGGAAAGATTATGTTCCAATAACTCCTTCATTAAGGCTGGAAGACACAATCAAATGGTCCCAGTTAGAGAAAATAAGTTTGATTTCGTAAGTGAACAACAGTTTCCTCCGTTTCAGCCCTTTTTCCTTGACCCATGCCTCCTCACTCTTTCCCCCCTTTGATGAATTCATATCTACTATATGACCACAGGAGGGTTTTAACAAGCCGCCTGCACAAACAACCAATGAGATCAGTTTTTTACAGGACTGTCATTAAACCAACGGCTTCGATCCGAAACTAAATGATTAAGAAAATACTCGTCCAGTTTTTACAAATCCCAATAATTTGCTCAATGCAACTTGTAAAAGAATCAAATGGGATCCACTCAAATTGAAACGGCTGCCCGACAATGCAAACAGCCACACTTCATTACCAACATTGTAAAGCAATGTGGTTTTCCAATAAATCTCCAGAGCAATTTGCATCTGTCAGTCCTGCTTCTCGCCCTGCTTTTTATAGGGTCAACCATAAATCACAGAGGTCCGCTCGCTGAGAAGGAGGCGCACAACATGCAAATGAGTCTTTTAAACCTTCTCTTGCACGATGCTCGATAAAAAAAAAACAAGGCTTCCATTAAAAGGCTTTCAGAGCGCGTCTGCATTGGCAAGCAGAGAGCTGTTGAGCGGGTGGATCAGTGGGTGGAGAGGGCGCAACAATTACTCGCATATGATCAACCCGCAGGTCAGAATCACCACGAGGTAATTTACTAATGCGTTGGCTGCCGTGAACCTCCAGTCTTAGCAGGTCTTTTGGGAAAAGGCTTTGGGAACAGTTAACAAACCACTAATGAGCATTACTGTATATTTAACATGCATACTAATATCTCACATATTAAAACTTCAGTTTACACATATGCAATGAGGTAGGAAGATAGCGTGAGAGGTATTCTGAATTACCAGTGTTACATTGTTCCCTCCACTAGCTCCACTGTGTTTTTCATTTTCTTACAGCCACAAAACGAATTTAGTTTCTATTCACGTAGAGGTGTACGAGTACAAGCAGTACAAGTAATACAAAAGGACAGTTGACTGACAGAGGTGTTGGTGTCAAAAGAGAAAAAAGCTAAAGCACCAATTTGCACCGAAATGTTGGATTCAACCCAAATGCCAAAAAGAAAATCTGACAATAATAATGACGCAACTTGAAGACTGATGAAAGTAGCAGCATCTGGAGGCAACACTTCTAATCTATTTACACACACCCCCAACACCAGGGATCAAAGCAAGTGCTCTTCACGTATTGACCCAACATGTCTTAACACCTGTGTTATTACAAGGTTATTACCCAGTGGTAACGTTTCCACATAGTGTTGAAGTGAAAAGCAGATTAGTTATAGCGATAATGCAAAGATCAATGCTTTAGATGTTCCACACTTTCCAAAACAAGTTACAAAGTACCGTGAAATGAAATGAACAAATCCACTATAATAAAAATCAGCTATAATAATGAGGACTTTCTATGCAAACATTGAACCAAAAGGGAATTAACCTTTGATTATCGTCAATAAGATGAAAATGTACATAAAAAGAATGATTTAATAATCTTTATAGTATTTTCAACAGTTTAAAATACAGAAAAACAACTAAATACAGGGCTAACTGGTTATATGTACAAAAAATGAGGTTAAAGCCAAATAGGTTTTGTCTACTTAAGTATAAATAAAGTCTAAAATTGTCGTTTATTCTTGTAACAGCAAACATGGAGATACCTGAAGAAACAAAGACATAATGATAGTTTTGTCCTCAGGATGGAGTTAAAGAGAAGTTTAGTTTTTTGACAGTTTTATTCGAACGACAGTACGAATGTGTTTGGTAAATTGAAAACAATAAAGATGTTTTGTTTTTTTATTTTCACACAAGACGCCCTTTCATAATGCGGCATTTCAAAAACAAGTCGTCCATCACAGATGACATTGAAATCTAAAAGTGTTGTTGAAAAGGCGCACGCTGAGAAAAACAACAACTGTCACTGTAATTGCACAGAAAGAGCGGCTGCTGGTTTTGCAGGGAGCTCCCATGCAAAGCAAAGTTGTCTTGATTCAAGTTGGATCTGAGCTTATCTGTTTCATCTGCTGTGTTCGCCCGGAGGAATGCACAGACTGATTCCATTTAATGTTCTCTGAATGTTCTGTGTGTTGCAAATATTAAGGTAAGTGATGGCTGCTTTGAAGTCGGCTATTGATTTTACCTAATATCTCAGCTGAATGTCAGAGGGGTTAAGGGGATTGTGGTGTGTATAAAGTGTTCAGGGGAATACACACACACACACACACACACACACACACACACACACACACACACACTGTGTTGTTTAGTATCTCGCTGGCTAGCTCTGCTCCGTGTGGTCGGTTCTGGAGGGAAACACTCGCCTGCGGATTTTTGAGGAATTAGATTAGGAATGTGGTGAGAGGTAGCAGGGTTCAAGGGTTCAATTGTTGCCTTTTATCATCAAAGCTTTCCCTGATGTTCAGATTTAAATACTTAAAATGTAAACCTGCACATTCTGGCTGAGTATGGAAGAGATCTGAGAGGTTCATCTGGGTGCACTGGTATGAAAACAGGAGCTCCAGTAGTAAGGACAGCATGGCATTACGGCTTAAAGGTAGCACGACCTTCCTTCTTTTGATGATTAAGATGAGTAAAGCTCAACTATGACACATGCAGATCATCACTTTGCAGGAGAAATTATATTAAAAGGAGTTTATCAGCAACAGAGTTCATTGTATTCTGATGCAGGAGTTTCCACGAACTGGTTCAGGTTGCAAACATCTGCAGGACAGATGGAAACACCTGTGACTCATCTGCCTCGGTCTGTGCAGATCCACAGAGTTCCTCCCACGATAGACAGAACTAGGAGCGAGGTGCATATACACGGAGTTGCCTGAGAACTTTTATGAGAAAGTTGTCGGAGTAGCATCTTATTGACGAGCTTCTTCTCCTGTTGTAACTCTAACTATAAGCTCAGCTCTAATTAATCACAAGGGAAGAAGGTTTAAGCAAAGCGGTGGCAGATTTAATGCCCAATTCATTGCATCTGGATGCTTAATAAAACACAAGTACATAGCAGCTGTGGATTCATAACAACATGTTTCAATAGTCTGCCGTTTTTGCTTCATGCCTATACAATCATAAATGTACAATAAAGGATGTTTATTGCATTGCAGCAGTGGAGAGGCCAAATTACAAGGACAGGCAAGTTTCCAAACCTTGTTTTCAAGCATATTTGCAAGTAATATAGTGAGTGATTATTTTTGTACAAGCCAATACTGACCCTTGGTTACTCTGCGGGAACGGCTCTGCACAGTAAAAAACAGCCGGCTCCCACTGTGGTTGGCAATCCAGTCATGCAGCCACATCAGTCATGTGGTCTCCTGTGCCAACTTAATCACCCATTAACCAAGGAGAAGTGAACTGTGGACAAACAGCATCAATTCCACAGAGTGGCCAGAATGAATTCCAGCACCGAGGCTCACCCATCCAGAACCAGGCGTGTCAGAGGAGATGGATCAGCAGCATCTCAGAGACGAGTCGACAAGTTGACGGCTAACGATCGACTCTGCCATTTCTCGGCTCGGTGAAATATTGCAGCGAACAACAAACGTGGACTTTTATTCACTTTTCCTCTTTGATTTTCTTTTTTAGATCTTAGTGGGAGGCAAGCTAATCCTCAGGCAGATGCAGGAGAATCACGTTAATGGGAGTATCGTGGTTTTCCAAGTGTAAGTGTTGTGATGGATGACACGGCCTCTCTAGAAACCACAGATCTGTTTATTTCAATCCACAGTTACAGAAAGCTTCAGCAATGAAACTGATTGAAAGGCCTCAGACATGCTCCTCTGTGCACAGATTACCTGATGTTCTCTGTACCGTTGAATATAAGACATGGACGACATGACAGCTCCCCAAAACGTCATACTAAATCATTGTGATCGCCCCCTGGTGGCTGACGGCAGTAACAGTTATCAACACTGCATCCTCCATGTTGGTAGATGGGGCATGAACGAAACTAAAATGTCAAATACATTGTTCTCAAAGACGTGTTCTCTAATTTCAGGTTGTTCAATTGTAAATGTGTCTTTTTAGTTTGTATTCAACTTAGTTTTATGATGCAATAAAACTGTGTCCAATGAAACCAAAAGCACAAGATGGCAGTTGGAGTATATTCAACCTTTTAGCTGATAGAAGGAAGTGGAGACATGGTGTTTTTATCTTTATTTACAGGAAATTATTTGTCCTGATAAGAAAATGTCAAATGATAACCCCCCTGGTTGGAAAACTTCCTAAACTCATGTTGATTCTATAACTTCTGGGTAGGAGAGAAAATGGAGAAAATGACATTTGGCCTGTTGACTTGTTGTCCTGTGCTGTAAGAGTCAGATTTAACTTTTAAGTGTATTTAACATCCTGCTGAATTTGTGTATGTTGTTGCAGAACTTTCCCTTTAACACACATACTTGACAGAAAGGTCACTGCACGGCCAATTAGCCGTGACATTCACAATTGTGATTGTTGACGACAGGTAACAAGAGCTGCACGGGGGCCATGGGATCACTTAATCCAGCGTTTGGCAAGGCTAAGGAAGAATAGGTCATTCGTCAGAGGAATAAACTTGTGCAGTAGCAAGGGGGCAACTCAGGAACAGTTAGACTCTTAATCATGGTTGTCAAATGTTAAAGTGATACCCAAAAGACCCCGAGGCGGTAATCCACCACGAGGGTTTATTCACCTCTTGAGTGCAAACACAAAAGAAGGAACAGAAAAACAACAAGATGCGGTTGCCATTTAAAAAACCTTTCTGGGAAGAACTGGGTTTCCCCTCGCCACCTGCTCAAGCGAGATAAATTTCACAAGCAACGAACAGTCTCTTAGGTTCACACTGCTAGAGAGGATGAAAGCAATGATGTATTTGTACTAAGAGCCAGGGAAAGGGAGCTCACAGCACTGGCAAGCAGGGGGTCACCCCAGAAGAGATGACTCTTGGAGAATTGTCAGCGCTGGAAAAACGTGAATATACTCAGTGCTGGCTGTTGTTATGTATTTTTTTTTCCAACATGCCCTGTTGATTTGGGACCGATTCCCTAAGAAGCCTGAAGTTCATCCCTGCTTACACATCCCCGAATCGGAACGTGTTGGCATCCGGGTTCGTGTTCCGTGCTTCCCACTGTGAGGCTTGAGAAATCACATCAGAACTCTGGAGTCTCTGCTGGGTTCTACCTCCTCGTTCACTACCCCCCCCACCCCCCCGCGGCCGCTCAGGCAGACGAGGCCTCACAGAGGGAAGTACTGACCAGCACAAATGCATCCACTCCAGCTTAAACTGTCAGGGAGGGAAAAGAGCATTTGGATCTTTCTGCTCCACTTGCCGCAACTTTAGTTTGTGAGTTTTAAAAAAAAATCACTTCCTGTGTCGTCCTCTGGGCCTATTTCCACAACCCTCGCTCTACAACCCCCTGTGGCTGTAAGCTGCAAACTGTAAGTTACACGAGGGCAGTTGTCCAGAAGTCACCACCTAACAACAACAGCTAAAGACCTTGAGGCGACAAGAAGGAAGAGTGACTCCCATGGCAAACACATTTTTAGCCAGTCGCACAACAAGTACCCAGGAACACTGCTGCCCCCTTCCCCCTGCGACATCGATTTGTGTGGTGAATGGTGGCCAACCGTCCTGTGTGGGCCTCACATGCTCACTGGTGTGATAGAAAGCCACATAGCAGAGGTTCTCCCATTAATGAGGCACTTTGTTTAGGATAGTGTCAGTGACTAGAGGCCAAATTGTTCAGTAAATTAATCATTAGAAAGAGTTTTTTAACTGTTATCACGCTCTTCCCACTCAATCATTTCTAGGGACACATTTAGCCCTTGAGAATTTAAAAAAGCAAAGTCCGGAAAATGATTTAATCTACTTGTATCTTTCATTTCTTGTTAATTGTGTCAAGATAAAAAACCTTACAAGATATCAGCGAACAAAAGAGAGAATAACAAAAAAGATAATCTCTCATTCTATCCAAAGATATCAGCATCTATCTATTCTTTGAATTCTCAGAAAAATAGAGCGTCAGCTGTTGGACTACATGTTTTATAGAAAGGCAGGTCGAACCAGTCCAGCTGAGACACTGATCTATACTGGTTTTGATCAGCGATTCACAAAGATGTGAGGAGCTGCTTCCTCTGCAGCGCTATCCCCCAGTTGGCTGGTTTCATCCTGACATTATCATTTCCAACAGGTGCCCACACAGAGTCCCAGAAATATAGATTTTTTTGAAAATCTTCGGGGAAAATGCACCTGAAATGAAGAAAATGCTCATAAAACACATAGAAATGAACATGAATCTACACAAGCACAAGCTCTGGACTCTGAGGCCACAGGAATGAAAGAAGACATTATCAAGATGATTCATTTCTGGTTCTCACTGGTCTCCGGTTAATGCACCAGAGGTCAAAGGTGAGACGACAATTGGCTCCATTGTCCCGCCTCTGAAATGACCCCAAAGCTTCCATTGTACCACTTTCCCAGAGATGGTTGGCGCCCTGTCGCTCCGCAGGTTTCCACGCTGACCTCCGAACAACCTCCCGTCCTCCGGGCTCATAGGGAGCTTTTACATTGCCTCTTAATTTTGTGCCAACCAGACAAAAGTGAATGAGCGGGGGGGAATCCAGAACACGGGGGAAGTTTTCACAGGCTGTTTGACAACGCTCCGTCAGGGAAATTTGTCAGGACAACAAGGTTAAGTGTGACAAGTGCTATCGGCCATGGGAACTTTGTTCGCTTCTCGGGTGTCTCGACGTGTTATTGTTTCGCGAACGCCTTCAACAAGGGGAAGACTTTGAAAGCCCGCCTCGGGGAGTCTCCTCCCAAAGAATATACGCTCTCTTCAGAAGCCGTCATGGAGATTATGGTTATATTGCTGTGACGTGGTCTTAAAATCTATTTTTTTAACTAAACAGTTTAAGATAACACGCAGCATAAGGCCCCAATTGAACGCATGAATAATTCAGCGAGGGCAGACTCCCTCGTGTAAGGAGGCTAAAAATATTCCAGTACTCCTCAAAGATTTCCAGATGGAAACCAGTGATCCAGTTCGTCAGGAATGAGCCACTGTAAATGCAATTTTTTGGGGGGGGAGGAAGTGAACAAATCTTGAAAATACTTTCAGCAGTATATTAAAATCCCAATTAGATCCTGTGTGGCCAGCACATATATATTCCAGATGGCACATCGGGATTATTAACTCTGTCTAGACAGAGGTTAGGAGGTAACCAATGACTTTCCAGAAGAAGATAGAGGAGCAGCCCTCTCTCTCTCTCTCTCTCTCTCTCTCTCTCTCTCTCTCTCTCTCTCTCTCTCTCTCTCTCTCTCTCTCTGTTCCCTTTTTCCCTGCCTTGTCAAAATCTATAAATTCTATAGGCCAGGTTCCACTTCTCTCTCTGGCCTGTGTGTGAGCAGTGGAAGGTCCCAACGCTGCATGAATAGTTTATCAGTCGGAGTTTGTGGCTCCAAACAAATTAAGAGGGGTCAAGAGGGGCAAGGCCGCCAGGGGAGGGATGTGGGGGGGGGGGGGGGGGGGGTCTTTTGATTATGAGCTAAAGAGAAAAGCTTTCACTCTCAAAATGAAATGCCTAAGTACCTCCCTGTTCAACTTTGAATGAGTTGTGAATAAACCTTGAAGGATTTTTTAAACAGAGAAATATAAACCAACATTTTTGGGGTGCGCTTGCTTTTTAGCTTCCTCTTCTCTTCATTGTGTTGTGTTGTTGTCCAGTCTTTGTTGTGATGCTGCTGAGTTTGCAGTTTATTCACTTCGGTTTCCACACAAGACCCATGCTTTATTATGAATGAGATTTACTTTGTCTGGAGATTATTCCAATTCCTACAAAGATACATCCCTGTTATGGATGAATGTGGAAGAGCCGGCCTGTCTGAAGAATGGGGATGGATGTTGTTTGTGCATGGCTGGTCACAACCCATTGACAGTCGGCTACAATGCTGCCGAGCACATGGAAATAGGTAGCGAGCTTTGCTGTATGAAGTCAACCCCATCCCCCCCCCCCACCCCCACCCCAAACACACACACACAAATCGCCCTGACCCCCCCCCCCCCCTGACTCTCAAATGAGCCTCCAGGTCCAGTGGAGCAGACATATATTTCATTTCTATTGTCATCTGTTAAACTCTTCACACTCTGAATTCTCTGGGGCTTTTCATCCCCTCGGACTCTGTCATGCACAATGTAAGAAGCATGTCGGTTCGGGTCTGGTGAACCGGTGACATCTCCCAGGATCCTCCCGCGTGTACACAGCTGCAGACACGTGGAGGGCTGTGAGGAAAATGTGAAATATCTCGGCCAAAACAATGAACTATAATTAGAATTTCCAAACCTGAGACTGAGGGTCTTTTTGGGGGGGATCAGACAACGACTGTACAGTGTGTGAGTGTGTGTAGATCAAAGCCCCGGGCTCCATAATCTTTTCATCAAGACGAGCTGGTAGCGAGAGTGGTCACAGCTGGTTTCTATATAAGAGCTGTCGGGGCCTTAATGCAGAAAATGGAGCAAAGGTATTTTCACTCAACAGCCTTTTGCTCCTTCGATAGATACGTGGGAATCGTTATAACGTCCGGAACCGTGCAACTCACAACAGCTCAAACAAACTAATATGCAATTTAGATATTTCTTCTTTTGTTAGAGCCAGCTCCAAATGTCTGGGAAGCTTTTATAAACTCTGATCAAAGTCTACACACATGGAAATCTGTCAGGGGCTACAAGCTCCAATTCTTATTGTGTACTAGTTTCAACGAGATGTGGAACACAAATGGTTTTGTACTTGGAATCTAATGGATCTACTGTAAAGCCCCTTTGGTAAAGCGGAGGGGAAAGACATCTCTAAAAGTGGTTCGATACCTAACAGATGTCGGTCGGCTGTGTGATATTTCAGGAGCAACTTATCTCCATCTACTCGATGTGCCGGCACCATGTGATACTCCCTAAGAATGAAAAAAAAGATCTGTACAGATGGCGGGCTATAACACCGTCGTTAATGCCGGCCCACGGCCTGAGATATTAAAAACAAATGGAGTTAAGTGTTAATTCAAATTGTCTCACCGACCGTCATGTCTGGGGTATTAATAAAAGCCTCTCTCTGCTGGGGTCGTTATGTTTATGATTGTAAAAACGTTGTTAGTTTTATTTTAATCAGAACCAACGCACTGAGACAGCAGGCGGAGCGCCTCGTCTTTATCCAATGTGCATTCCTTTGTTTTTATTCTGGGATGAACAGACTCAGCTAGAAGAGCTAATAAAGAAAAATATGGTTCAAATCTCCCCGGGGCTACAAAGCACAAGTAGGATTTTAACCTCTGATCCGGTGCACCGACATCAAACTCTGGCTTTTTTAACAACTTTGGCCTTATTCATGTAGTTTTAATCGTTTCCTATCAATTATCAGATATGGAAGAAAAATAAGAAGAAATCTCTGGAACAAGTCAAATGAGCCGACTGAGCCGGTTGTAAACAAGCATTTATTTCACTTAGGGATGAAGCTGCAAGTGCTCGTCTGTCAGAAACATGTTTATAAATTGATATTTGTACGAAAGGATGCAATTTTAGCAAAGAGGCAGTAGTTTGTCTCCCGTTTCCTTCCAGCAGCCATTACTGGTTTCTGTCCTGAACATTAAAAAGGGAAGAAGCTTTTAATCCAAACCATTATCTTTCCTTTTTGCTGTAAAACCCAAAATATAAATGTTTGAAGGAAGCAATGTTTTTATAAAGGTTTGAAAGGGCCGATCGATTTAAAGCCAATAAGAAATGATGTATTTAATCATTGAGTTTTGAAAAGGCGATGGAAACAATGCCCAAGTTGTGTTAATTAGTATAGTTGCTTTATTATTTATAAAGGTTAAGGACTGAGCCCCATGCTGAGCCGAGAGAAAGGTCTTCAGCCTCATTAGAGGATTTGTCTTTTCACTTTTCAAAGTGCGATTGTGATCTTTTCTTCAACCTGATTTGATTTGACCTCCTTTAGACGTGTCCTTGACCCGAGGCCGACTAATGTTTTCTTGCCTGGAGCAGGGTCTTAAATTCACTGAGGGCGGGGGGGGGGGGGGTGGGATTGAACACCCTACCCACAACATGTGTCTCTTGTTCCTATGCTTCTTAAGGGGCCCGCGTGGGGACATAAATTAGAGGGATGTCTTCAACCATAAAGGAGCCTCCTAAAAGGGAGTGTGGTTGATGCAGCTGGCGCTCTTTGTTACAAACAGGCAAATGCAGCCATATATGGAGCCTGGTTCTCCAGCAAAACAATAACCTGAATATAACTGAGCCTCCGGGCGGAATTCTCTCTTTCGGGGGCCGAGCGGGAGAAGTGTGCAAGACATCAGATGAATCAATGAAAAGCTAATTTATAGCGATTCTTACAATTTCATCCCTTTCCATTGCTGCCGTTATATATGGGTTGTATCTCCAAATGGCAGGAAGCATTTCAGACCGTTATATAACCTGCGGGGCAATTGCTCATATGGGCCTTTAATCCAGTTACGGCAGCGGCTAAGATGGGTTCCCCCCCCCCCTCCTCGGTGGGTTTCGGTTACTAGCAGCGAGAGCAAATGCGTCTGGCAGCTGGTAGCATATGGGGTCGCTCCCCTTCTCCGCTCGTACGGGCTCAGAGCACAAAGACGCCGGCGGTGCACAGCTGTCTAGACAAAGGCCGGCAGAGTCTTGGAGGGAAAAAGCCAATTTCAGTCAATGGAGTTAAACTGGACACGCGGTCCGAAAAAGGCAAAAGTTCAATAAGCACCGAGAGGAGCCGCGGACCTGTGCAGAGGCATTAGGGCCTGGAACTGTAACCCTACCCGGCAACACATGTTTCCAGGCCTCCTTCTGTACAGGGGGGCTGCACGGTTGGATGGAGGATGGAGGAGTGCAGCTATAGCCTGTGTGAACAATAACAGCGCACATGAAAGAGAATAGTTACTAAGTATGTAACCCAAAAACAATAATCCCCCATGTCAGTGAGCTGGAACTGTAGAACAGTGTGTTCCCTGTTGACAGAAGGAAAATAATGAGACTAGAACAAAAGGTGCAGATCTGTTTTTTTCTTGTTTCTTTGCAGAGTGTGAAAGTGAAAATATATATTTCCAGTGGAGGCCTATAGCTGGTATTTACATGTAAGAGTTTTAATGATGCACTGTGTGGTCAGGGGCTGGTGATCAGTAGATAGTCAGATTGCTGACTTTCAAACCAACAGTGTATGACTACATTTGGATTTAGTGCTCAAACTCAATTAGCCCAGGCTTTCATCCACAGGCCGTCCACACCACCATTTTGATCCTGTTAGTTACGGACTTTGAGAGCCTTTCATTTTGTTCCTGACAAGGCAGAGAGAAATGTAAACAACAGTAAATAGTGTGTGCAAGATGAATGAGGGCATTAAATATTCAAAAAAAAGAAAAGAAAAAGCATTTGGCCTTGCGTTCACTCCTCGGCTTCGTGTGCATGAGAGTTAAGCTGCACAGTTTAGGCCGTTCACTTTGTGTTATTCAAAGCCGATAACACAACCAGCCAATTTATCCCATTAGCTCAGAAACGCTCAGGATAACAAAACCTCCACCTGTATCTAAAACAAAGAATTAAAAATCAGAGCCCGTTTTCTGTTCCTTCCATTCTGCTCATTAGGTTTAATTACTCACGTTCCAACAGATGAGGGAAAACCATTACTGGAATCATAACAATCTAAATTCGGGGGTTGGGTGAAAATGAGTATTGTCAGCTCGTTCTGTTTAAGCCGTCCCTCCGGGTTCTGGAGTCATTTCCAGTGTTTATCACGGGGCCCCCCCATCAGCCCCCAGCAGCCACTGGGAACCAGCGCAGCTCGGGAGCCGGGGCTAAGGTTCCTGTTTTCACTTTGTTCTCGGAGCCAAGCGGCGGAAGAGGAGAGTCTGGAATCATCTGCTCGTCTTCGTTAGGCTGGAAGAGGAGAAGTCTCACCCCCCCCCCCCCCCTTTCAAGTGTGATAGCATTAATGTGATCTGGCTGACATGTACTGTAGATGACCACTGAGGAGAAACCGCAGCAACTTCAAACAGGAGCCTTTGTGGAGGGGGAAACGGGGGGGGCGGGTGTTTGCAGGAAGGAGCGGAATCAAATATTTCGGTGCGGGTAGATGGCGGAGAACGGGGGGGGGGGGATTGCCAGTCAAATGAATGCAGTTTACGTAAGGAAGAGGTCATTTATAATATTCCGCGGTGACGGATAGATGATATTCTTTTTGGCAAGGCTGCGAGCCCGGCTTGTTGATTTATGAAACAATCCTTCACACTATGGTCTCAGAGATTACTTCCCCCCCCCCCAAAAAAAATCCCTTCACTTTAACCCGGCAGGCCAGAACTTAAAAAAAAGCAACCAGCCTTTTACACCTAAGCTGCCGAGACGGTGAAATCGGGCATAATAATACGCTCACGGTGATATTTTTTTTTGCCAATCAGTATTTCAGTGAATATCTTCACACGCTGGGGTTGTTATTTTCTTCCCTTTGTAGTCGAGAGTTGGGTTTTTCACCGTGTTGTGATTCAAATTAAGGGGGGGGGGGGCCACATTCAATGGTCAGTAAGCAAGGACTCCGATTTGTGTTTACAATTCTTCAGATTAAACGCGTACGGATGGAAAGTTTTAACTCTCCCTTTAATCCCCCCCCAAAGCTCCACAACACAAACACTCCCTGGGATGTGTGTTGCTTCATGCATTTAAAAAAAAAGGTAAAAGAAAGCAACACAACACAATTACCAGCAGCGGTGTGGCTTCATGGGCCGGTTTGGGATGAAAAGCCAAACAGCTGATATCAAGAAGCTCGTGACCTCACTTGCAGTTTAAACAGAACTCCGTGTTAGATCCATCAGCATCAGAAGATAAAGTTAATGCCGCAGCAAAACCATCTGTACGGCAACATTATGTAAATGGGGTGTTATAACTTTAAAATGTGAATTATTCATCCCAGTACAAAAGCCCCCCGATACTCCCGAGGTTTAGTTTTTTCACAGAGAATCGAAATCCTGTATTATTCCTGATTCTTTGAATACTTTAAACGTTCATCTTCTGACACAGCAATAACACATTTGGAGGATTGTGCAGCCTTGGAGGAGATTTGTGCTCTTAACGTTCATTGTTAACATACTCCCGACGCTGGAATCGCTTTAGAGTTCACACACGGACACTCCAGTGGTTTATTTCTAGTGAGTGTCTTGAGATTTCTAAAAAAAAAACACTGTGCAAACGAGCCAGTGCGTCACTGCATCAGTATTTACAGTGAGGTCCACGAGTCTGACACTTCAGGACCTCCCTGTGTTCTGTCCTGAAAAAGAGCAACGAGCCATTGAACTCAGTATTTTTCTCTTTTCTCCATCCTGATTTATCGGCTGCGACAGGCTCAGTATCTCAAGGCGTCTTTCCAGCTTGAAACAACTTTCCCACCTTCATACACCAAACACCTCCACGGCGGCTCAGGTGCAGTCGCTGCCTGACACACCAGCCGCCCTGGGGACCTGCTGTCGCTGCTGGAATCCAGCGCTCTCTCCTCAGCTGTCAGGATCAATACTCGTAAAGACTGTTGAGAGTAAGGACCTGGGACGTCAGCTGCCGCAATACGGTTTTAACTTCTTTTACTGCTTTGTGTTTGAGTGCTTCCACATGCAGATTTGGAGATTTTCTTCCAGCCTCGAGTTCAAAAAGTGAAAAAAGGTGCCTCCATACGATGCATGATTTAACCCGTGCAGAGGAAACCCTTCAGATAGGGATCTCCAGCAAATCTGATTTAACTTGCACATTTCAATGATTGCCCTTATATTGGTGATATTGCACCACATAACCATGGGGCACAGATCAGGATTGGAAATAATCTAACTCAGTAAATCTACCGTGCATGAAATGCTTAACAAAATAAGGCTGGAGAAACGTTCAGCTGCTCGGCGAATCAGAACTAAGATGGAAGGAACGCGGTCATCACCCTCTTCCATAACCTGCACTGGAATGACTCAATTTCATGGCCGTCTCACTCCCAAATTTCCCTGTGCAAACCGCAGCCCTGTGCGAATTGAGCGAGGAAGTCCTGACGCCACCGCCACGCACACCGAGAGGGACGAGGCCCAGCGGAGCAAACCGGAGAAGATGGTTTGTTGTCACCTCAATCTGGAAATTCAAATATTTAACCGAGCAGATATCAGAAACACCCACCAGACAATTTCCTGTGCAGAGGAGTTTTCGCCACGGCCAGACAGAGAGACAGTCTTCTGAGGAGAACCTGTCAAAGTCCTGCTTCCTCCCATCACACACACACACACACACACACAGTGGCAGACAAATTAAAGTCCAGCAATAAGGCGCCCGGCTTCTTCTTTCTTCGAGTCTATCTGACTCTCCGCTGCACGAGGCGCTGATTACCTGCCATCTGTTCTCACAGCAGCACCAACTCGGACCGAGCATTATCATCATAATTATTTTTAACTGAATCCGCGGCATTATCTGTAATAAGCTGAAATGTCTCGCCATTGGCCTTCTCTCGACAGCTAATTAATGGGCCTAAATACAGTGAGGCGCTCTGAGATCAGCTCATGCAGGGATCCTGGTGCTCTCCACACTGTCGAGTGCCGATGCTTAGAAAACGCCCCAAAGCCAGCTGACAGCCAGCCGGGGAAAAACGGGACACAATTTATGAATGGGGGGGAAATAAAGTTGGCTCCCTTCAATTATTCAAAGGACCTTAGGGCATGTTCACAAACATTCACAGAATATTTGCAGAGAGCGTTTTTTTTGTTAAATTCCAAGCAAGTAAAGTTCCAATTCAGCAAAGTCGTCAGTGACACAGGGAGGGATGGATGGATGGATGGGGGGGGGGGGTAGCTGTGCGGCTGAATGCAGTGACAGGTGTGATCTGTTCTTTCAGTCACTGCCACAAGTCAATCAATGAAAAACCCCTCAACGCACTTCAGCTGAGTTGTATTATAAATATTTACAGAGCAGCATGTGCGGTGAAGATATCTGGTTCAGACCTGGAAGAGAAAAGAGAAACTCACCAGAGGAATACTGACACATTTTTTAGCTTCTCTGGAAACATGAGCACTGCCGGCGAAAAAGAAAAAATGAGAGGCGGCCATTGGCCGCGTGTCTCAGGCGGCTCTTTCCTCCACGTCCGCTTCCTGACTGTTATGGTTTTCTAAAATCCCCTTCGCCAGGAGAAACAACAACAACAACAAACAACTGAGCCAACAACCTACACACACTCAAAATGGCACGTTTGGGATCACGCAATCGCACAGTTGACAAACCGTGATGGTCTCAATACAAGTTAAACCAAAAAGCTTCCGAAATAACAAGCCCTCACTTCCCCAGGCTATGTTGTAGGGGTATCATAATATATTAACTCTAACGTTCTTGAAGCACATCGGAACATCTGATGTAGTTTGCCTTGTGAACAAGCAGGGGGCGCTCACTATTGCCAGTCATGCTACTCTGTTAAGCTACTGAAATGGAGGTAGCTAGCTAACTTTCTTTTTGGAATCCCTGACATCCTGATGCCTCCTGGCCTTAGTGACACCCAAGGTAATTGTATATGGTTTAAAAGAAATACAATCCCCGAAGCCTGAGTTTTTTTATTCATCCCTAGAGCAGAGTGATAACGTGCACAACCGGACCATTCTCCCGCTCCGCCACAGCGCCGTGGAGATAGAATCCCAAACTCTGCAACGAGCTCCTCACACTAACCCCCGTCTCCCTCCCCAGCCCATGCCCGTTTATGGGATAGAAATTGTCGAGGCTGAGCCAGAGAGACAGACATACAGCTTCCTTAATGGCCCACAGGCAATAAACACATAAATAAGCATTATGGGCAGCGGATAGTTTTACAGGGGCAGGTGGTGAGAGGCTGGTTAAGTGGCACAAAAAGCTAGTAAAGCTCCCAGAGTCCGGCCTTTAATCAAGTTGTGGTGGGGCTCTCAGCAGAGATCTGATTATACGCAGACACCGGGCTGCCTGT